>NC_051154.1:342584234-342864233 GCF_013339745.2 Dermacentor silvarum | reverse complement strand
CCCAAAGTGGACTCGGTATCAGTGAAGGTCAGGCGTAGAAAGAAATCAATGCCTGTCTTAATAAAAATCGCTACGCCACCCCCGCGTCTACCGACTCTGTCCTTTTCTTTAGCACCGCATAGCCTGGGGGCGAAAATACTGTCCGTTATTGCATCGTGCAACCAAGTTTCCGTAACGCATATTAAGTAGGATTATGGGATTCAACGAGACAATTAAAATCGACGCCCTTGTTGACCAGGCTTCGCGCATTTACATTCATACTGTTAGCTGCTTTTGAGGAGGCAGTCAGTCAGTGCACCGAGAAGCTGGTGCTATGAGAATACACTGTTTTACTTCGTCCCTTTTGTAGCGAGCGTTATCAATGATCAGGGTATCGAAACGCAGCTGAACTGATTTTGCGCTTTTTCTTAAATCAGACGAGTTCTGCCATAGGTTTCTGCGTAGCTGGCGGACAGGCACCAAGAAATCCTCATTAATAAATATATTAGTGTTCTTGAGTTTACGTGAGTTTTTCAATATTTCAATTTTATTCCTGTAATCGAGTAGCCTTATTATCACAGGTCGTCCTTTGTCCTGCCTACGAGAACCGAGTCTGTGGCAGCACTCTATAACATCGCATTGAACACCGAGCTTGGTTGACAGAAGGTCAGTGATAGAGGCTACAAGTTTTCCGGGGTTTCTCGCGACACCTCGGGCAAGCCTGGATTACCAAGTTATTTTTTCGTGACCTGTTTTCTAGGTCGTCATTCTTCATGTATAATTTTTGTATTGTGCTCTTTAGGACTGGTTATGGTCTCTCGAGATCTTGCAGGGCACTGGACTGCGTCGTTATTACTGGAAGCAAGCGACTCGAGTTTGGTCAAACGATCATCGAATGAGGATATCTTAGCCGTTAGTGCAGCTATGTCTTGACCGATTCGAACCTGTCCCGCCAGCAATTCCGTTAGCATGGCCTCAGTATTCGTGCTGGGGTTCAACTCAATGTCTCCGAAAGAAACAATAGTTTTCTTAGGGAGTGCAACACACATAACAGCAAGGAGAGAAAATGTACAGGGTCTGGCAGCAATAGGAGACAACGATCATCACTTCTGTAGCATTTGTAGTCATAAAATTGCCTACCTGCAAGACGAAAAAGACGTAACTACAGCAACCGTTCGCCATGCCGCTGCCGGACCCACTGAAGAGCAGAGCGCTCGCACAGGTCCTTTTGAAGTTCGGCAGTACAGTCGATGTCCCAGTAGTCACGTAGTGCGCGGAAGCGCCACCTTGACGAGGACGGAAGACCGAGAAATACTGCTGACATGCACTCGTAGTGTATCGATGCAGCACACGTGTCCTTGAATACGCAAGAAGCACCATCAAAATCAGATGATGACTGCGCAGGTGCCAAACTGGTTCGACATGTCCCTCGACGTAGTAACCATCCAAGAAAGCGGCAATCTGCAAGACGAAAAAGACGTAACTACAGCAACCATTCGCCATGCCGCTGCCGGACCCACTCATCAAATAATTGTCGCAGTTTTTTTTCTTGTGCTTACATTGTCCTCATTTCCACACTGTTAAATCTTGCCTTACGTCATACCAACTTGACCAAACCCATACCCAGTTCATATCTTTTATAGCATTGTTGCAGTTCATAGCACTTAGACAGTATGAAAAGAGATTCTTCTGCCTAAATATGCTGTGAATTCAAATCAACTCACCCACCTCTCTGTACTTTGCTACACCCTGTTGTTCTGCGGAGAGTTCATAAAGAGATCTCTTTTTGTTTTATTGCGATAGCAATTATATGGACACTCCAAAGCAGATTTCTTCCGTCGCCGTTGCCGTGCGGTTCCGTATGACGTCAATCGGGCGATGAAATCTTCGCCACGCTCCGGACGCTGTATGTGCGAGTGAAAGGGCGCGAGGGATGCGCGCTTCACGGAGAGCGAACACACGTCAGAGAGCAAACGCGCATTCTGCGCCGTACTCCCGGAAGGGCTGCGTCTTTCCTCCTTAACAATCACCATATATATAGAGCAAACACTACTTCTTCCATCGCGTGAAAGGCATGGGGAGACGGGAGGGAGGGAGGGAAGAAGGGGAGGCACGTTTAGCTGTGGCACCAAATGCGTATTTATATAAAAACGTTGTGAGGCGAGAAAATGGTAAAGACTTCCGACGCTGCTCGACGAGTTTCACGTTCTGATCTCGTCGAAAACATCCAAACCGCCCCCAGAGGCCTTGGCCAGTCACCAATGCCGCGCGTGTTCGGTGCGAATGCGGGAAAAACGTCAACGGCATCGACAACAGTTCTGCGCGTTGCTGGTGCTGCATCATGTCCAAGTTTATACAGCTGATAAAACTACTATCTTTACTCCGTATAGCTCTCTACTAATTTGCTATCGCAATTGATGCTTTGCCTTTCAGGGTGAAACTGCGACACTTTATTTGATTTGGTGTAGTAATTCTTCTGTCAAGATGTACAGCTGCCATCACGCTTAACCTGAACACACTTCTGGAAGTCTTGTTTTACAGATGCAGTGTACAAGAAGTAAACTCCGGCAGTTTTGCAAGGACAGATCAAGCCAACCTTTGCACAGCACTGTCACACGAAAACTCTAGTAGCACTAGAGTTTGAGACTGGAGACTTGCTCGGGTACTGGAGTCTGATGGTGGCTACACTTCTAATGTGTGCTTGCCTTCTAAATTGCATTCACTGGTATAGGATGAATTACGTTCTGTTGCTATTATTGTGCTTCCAGGTACAGCTCGGTTTTAGTAGCAGCATCCAGGCTGTGTCCTGGCAGGGCATTCATTGTGAATGTTTGCCTTTACTTTTGTGCATTTTGTATCTATTTGGAAAGTGGGTTTGGGGATTCTGGCCAACCAAAAATAAAAACAGAAGCATGCCGTGCTCTACAAATCACTTATTGTTTCTTGCAGGTATTCTTTGTAGTCATGGTGGGCTCCTTTTCACTGGGAAATGCTCTGCCGCAGCTCAACAGCATCGCTGTGGCACAAATGGCGGCTGGCTGTGTCTTTGAAGTCATTGACGGAGTAGGTTATTAAGCTTCCTTAAAAACGTTTTTCTGCAGTAAAGAGTACAATTTTGGGCAGCAAGAAAATTACTCTACATGTTATTGCAGTGTTAAGAGAAAATGTTAAACGAGAAGTGAACAGCTTTGTCAGTAGGAAATTAAATCTGCCGAATCCATTAACAGTTGATGCTGGCTGGTTGTTATTCCATTGGTTTTTGGCAGCTTCAGTTTCTTTTCTTCTTTTTTTTACGTGTGTATTATTGATGTCTTGGTACTGACCTATTTATGTTGCCTGTCTTAAATGCACTTAACATCTCATCCCTGTAAATTAATAAAGAACTGGCTTGCCTATCATTCCTAATTACAAAAATCAGGTGAAGAGGAAATCTTTGAAGAGATACAGTAGACTACCATTAAGATGAAGCCAATAAAGTTAGATGCTCAGCTATGCGGAACAATGTGAAATTGTTGGATTGGTTGGTCTTCCATAAACCCTGTGCAAAAAAAATCTGCTTAACCCAAACTGCATTTCTGTGGTCGTCGCAGATGCTTGCTGCTTGAATTGTCGAGAGATTCTGAGCAACTTCTCGCTCCAGCAAAAGCAAATTTTGTTTTGTGGACAAAAATACATGCTGGTGTCGACGGCTATGTGAAACACGCAGGCCTGACACTATAGAAACATTAATCAAGGAGGTCCTCAAAGTGTCTTTGCAAGCTGGTGGCGAGGATTCTGCCAAAGAGCCAACAATAACGAGTTGTGCTCACAAGTGATATAGATAACACCCCAAATACATTGGCACATTTTTTGTCATGCAGGCAGTAGAGGATTTTTTAACAAGTTAGTTTAAATGCCAGCGTTAAGATAGTACACATATTTTCAAAGTGCCAGCAAGGAAAAATTACTAAGTGACCCAAACAAATGTACATAAACCAATACTTTGAATAATGCAAGTGCAATAAATGTTTCTTTTTATATATTTGCCTTTTTCTTTTAAGTATTGGGATGTACCTACAATTGTGAATTTCTTTTCTTTGGTGACTTCCGTGGATACATACTTTTCTTGGTTCCTTTGAGTTCATCTTTGCGGGAGTCTATTGTATACTACTGGGGCAGGGTTTCACAAACTGCTGCTCATTACAGCATCCTCTAACATAAATTCTACAGATATTTAGCCACATCTTAAGACAACAAAGCCACAGAAAACATTTGCTTGGCTTCTTTTGGTTGTTTCTAACAATTTAATCAAACCACTTGGTTCTTTGCCATCTGTTTGAATGCAGGCAAAACCAAACTGAGCTTATTGAAATTTAATCCAGTGAACTGTTGCCAGAGCAAAAATTTCTGCTTTTTTGATAGCTGTCACAAATTGAATCAGTTTTTAGAAACGTACTACACCACAAATATGGCAGGATGCCTAATGCCACATTCTGGTATCCTCATAGACAAGTAGCAGAAACAAAAATTTTTAGCTGACAAGAACATTTCAGCTGAGTTCTAGGTGCGTACAAAAAAAATATCATGTAGCTATCAATAACAATACCCCCTTTTTGAAAATGACAGCAGACATAGATGTACTTGCTTTCAGTAATATAAATACCCCTTATCACAAACTTGTACATGAATATAATCGATGATGAGTCACTCTATGTTTTCTGTGTGCGCTGAACTCCCAAGACTAATTTGATGCGTGTTTTGTGTTTCCAGAGGCCTGATATTGACTCATACTCTGAACTTGGTGTGCAGCTAAAACAGTTGACCTCCAATCTTTCTTTTAAGGACATCTCCTTCTTTTATCCAAGATACTCAGGTCACTTGGTAAGTCATGTAAAGGTATTTTTATTCTTTCCTTTTTTATTTATACATTTCTTCTGACAATAATTTTCTCTCTCTATCTCACCTATTTTTTTTTTTCGTGTGGAAAAGGTCGCTCCTCCCTGCCTTTTCTTTTGCTTGCACATACTAGATCTATTTTTGAAATTCTCTGCAAACCTGATGTAAAAGCAGAGCTGGTGTTGTATTTTGTAAAGATTATTTTCATCTCCCATTGATTTTGCTCTTCATCGTTGGCACACGTGATGCCACACCTTCATTAGTGCCAGGATGGGCCACTCGCTGTGGCAGGTGATAAGAAATGAATGGAATCGGAGGAAAATTATGCTTACAACTTACAAACACAGGCGTCACTGTTGTTGGCCAGTGTTTACATGCATCTATTTTTTGTTGCTATGTTTACAAACATTAGCTAACACTAGAAGCAGCATACTGAAGAAAAGCCTATATATTTTGCTTGTAAAGTACCCTCAGTCCTCAAAACATACACTTTTTAATGAATGTGCTTCAGCACATGAAGATGTAAATTCAGAAATGTTGTGATCAATATTATTTAATACATACTGCTAGCCTTATATGTAAGGCTGTAGCAGGGTCGGGACACAAATACAACTGTGAAAGTGGTATCAAA
The DNA here is from genome assembly GCF_013339745.2 of Dermacentor silvarum. Lineage (NCBI taxonomy): Eukaryota > Metazoa > Arthropoda > Arachnida > Ixodida > Ixodidae > Dermacentor > Dermacentor silvarum. Next base: position 342,858,748 of record NC_051154.1, on the reverse strand, counting down.
CATGGTTAACAGTTTCTGTTAATAACAATTCCAAATATTGTGGACAAAGAATAACAGCAGTACAGACACTTTCCTGCAAGTCATGTAAATGTATGCAATTCATATACACAAAGGTAATAATAACACTGTAAACATAAAAAAGAAACCTTTTCACGAACAATCACTGGCATGAAAAACACTGATACAGTTAAACCTGGATATAACGAAATTGACAAATTCCCGAAAAACTTCGTTATAAAGAGGATTTCGTTATATGCTGGTTCGGCACGAAAATTCGACAAAAAACGCATACCGTATTTACTCGATTCTATTGCGCCCTCGATGTACCGCGAACCCGTTTTCCGTTTTCGTCAAAGCACTCATCCTTGGAATGTCACACCAGGTAGTGAATGCGTGGACGCGTGTCGTTTCGCAAAGTGCGAGGCATCGGCAACCAAGAGCGAGCCTCACGATGGTGTCGTAGCGTCGTATAGTGCTACAGTAGAACCCCGCTGTTACGTTCCCGGGTGCTGCGTTTTCCCGGCTGTTACGTCGTTTTTGGCCAGTCCCGGCACAGTTCCCGTAGAACCCAATGCATGGGTAACCGCTCTGTTGCGTCGCAACTGTGGGACCGTTCCCGCATCGTACGTCGCGAACTGCCACCCTGCGCCGGCCCGAGCGGCCATTTTGACTTTTCTTGTCGGTTGGCTTGGTGGCTTGACGATGGCATTGGTCGCCCATACTGCCAGGGTCGACAACTACGTATTTAACCGTTTATTTAGCTGTTTAGGAATTGCCGAGGAATAAGATACAAAGACATGGAATTGGCACTTCACATGAATCAGGTTGAAACTAGGCCGGCCATTCTTGTTTTACAAGAGACAAGGGGAGTCCCAAAAATTCCAGGATACGTTACATACACCGACCCAACCATAATGGGTACGGTGATCCTAGTGGAGAATCACATAGCAGCTACTCAACACCTTACTGCGCAAGCAGGGTGTGAGCACACGCTGGTGGAAATACACGCAAAGGAAATTGGAAGTAAAAACAATATTTTCGTTATGAGCGTATACTGCAGACCATCGCAAAGACACTATGAATTCGATCGAGTTGTGATGGACGCAAAGAAATTGGCTGGGAACAGGCCACTCCTGATTTTGGGCAATTTCAACGCGCCGCACACCTTATGGGGGTACAAATTTCAATCCAAGAGGGGAAAGGCTTTGGTCAAGACTATGGAAGACCTGGACGTTTCTCTACTCAACGAACCCGGAGTAGCCACAAGAAGAGGCAACAGCGTCTCCAGAGATACAACACCAGACCTGTCCTGGCTTAGCGGAATGCTGGATATCTCGTTGAAGTGTGAGGACCTGGACTTGGGCTCTGACCACACCATAACCACACTCACCGTACGGGGCCCAGACTTCCGGGCTAAGCTGGGAGCAGCACGCATAACGGACTGGGATAAGATGCGTGCATACACATAACAAGACGGCGAAGACGCGGACGAAGGGGACCCGCATGATACCTCGTACAAGACATGGGCCAAGAAACAAAAGAAGATTCTCGACAAATTCACCCAAGAAATTGCAACTACAACGAAGGTACCTTTCGTTGACAGTAGGCTCGCTCACATGTGGGCGGCCCGGCACTCGCTCACGAAGCGCTGGAAGAGGCAAAGGCACAACAGGAAGCTTGCGCGTCGGATAGCCGAGCTTAACCACGAAATTTCGGAATACGTGGTCAAGCTCAGCAAAGAGAACAGGCTGCAGGTATGCGATGGCCTTCAGGGACAGCTGTCCGTGGGCAAGACATGGAAACTGCTGAGGCACCTCATAGACCCCGCAGGCAGCAAGACAGCAAGCAACCGGTTGCTGACAAAGGTCCTAAACAGATACGACGGAGACAGCGGCCGGCTTATGAAGGCCCTAGAAGACCAATATTTTCAAACGGAGCGAGGGCAACACCCGATCTCGCGAGAATACACAGGACCCAGCAATGAAGACCTGGACAGGCCGTTCACCATCCCCGAGATGTGGACAGCAATTGACGAGAGCAACAAGAAAAGCCCTCCGGGGAGAGACGCCATCACCTACAGGTTGCTCGCCAACATGAGCGGTAGGACGGCACAATCTCTGCTTGAACATATAAATAAGGCTTGGGAAACCTCTCAACTCCCGCCGGAGTGGAAAGAGGCCGAGGTGCGATTCATTCCCAAACCGGGTAAGGCCCCCGCGATTGAAAACATGAGGCCAATATCGCTGACCTCCTGTGTTGGCAAGGTGATGGAGCGTATGGTACTACGTCGCCTTCAGGAACACCTTGAGGTCTCCGACCAACTTTCGAAGACGATGTTTGGATTCCGCAAGCATCTATCAACACAGGACTTCATGCTTTAGCTTCAAGAGCTGGTAATCAAATGGGCTACGCGAAACAGCCCCAGGGCAATCCTCGCCTGAGATCTCAAAGGGGTGTTCGACGATGTTACTCATGCTAGTATACTCACCAACCTCAATGAGACGAGGTGCAGGAGGCGCACTTTCGGATATGTCAAAGACTTTCTGTCCTCTCACAAGGCACGAATATCAATGGGTGAAGAGCGATCAGAGCCCATTGAATTGGGGGAGCGGGGCACCCCACAGGGAGCAGTGTTATCACCACTCCTGTTTAATCTGACCTTACTGCCACTGCCATGATTGCTAGACCAAATCAAAGGAATCGGACATGCGTTCTATGCGGACGATGTTACAATATGAACGGAGCGAGCGGGCTCCGACGGCTGGATGGAGGAGACACTCCAAGCAGCAGCACTCACAGTGCACGAGTACGCGAAGACCTGTGGACTCAGCTGCGTGCCGCAGAAGTCGGAACTCCTCGTAATCCAACCAGGAAAGCCCCGCAAGCAGCCCCCACCAGACATCTGCATCCAAATTGACGGCACCACAGTCAAGCCAATGGACACATGTAGAATTCTCGGACTCTTAATACAAGACAATGGCAAAGCACATGCCGCCATCGCCAAGATGAAGACCAACGCGGAGAAGATCCTAGCCATGCTGAGAAGGGTTTCAACTAGAAACAGAGGACTCAAGGAAGATGACGCTCTCAGACTAGTGCAGGCATTCATAACATCCAGGATAACATATTTGGCCCCGTATCTCAATCTAGACAGGACTCAAAAGAATACACTCGATACCATCATCAGAAAGGCCACCAAGCAAGCCCTCAGCCTACCCATCTATCCGTCGACCCAGCGCCTTCAAGCCATGGGGGCACACAACACAGTCGACGAACTCGTAGAAGCTCACCTGTCTAACCAGCGACTCCGCCTGAGCCAGACAAATCATGGCCGCGCGGTGCTGAATAAGATAGGGTGGCGCAAGGAGAGAGCAACAATTAAGAGGTACATCCCAACTGAATGGATGACTACAATCACCACCAAGCCCTTACCCCGAAACATGACGCCGGAGAAAAATGATGGCAGGAGAGAAGCCAGAGCTCAGGCAATTAATTCCAAAATGCAGCGATTGGAGGGAGTCCTATACGTGGATGCGTCCCTCATCAGGGGCAGCAGCAAAGCAGCGGTGGTGGTAACCGACGGGGAACGGTTGATAAACAGCGCTGCAGTCAACACCAGAGAGTCAGCGACAGCAGAGGAAGTGGCCATAGCCCTGGCGCTTCTCCAACTGGACGCCAGGGTAGTGGTTACCGACTCCAAAAGAGCTTACGGCGGCTACAGGAAAGGGGTGATTTCCTCAGAGGCAGCCGTGACATTAAAGAAGAAAAGGGCACCGGAGCCAGCCATAGAGCTTGTATGGGTGCCTGCCCACATAGCGGTAGCTGGGAACGTCATAGCCGATTACCATGCCCGAGCGATGACCCTCCGGGCAGGGTAGGACGCCGACACCACCAACCCGGTGCTCACGTACAAAGAGATTACCTCCGAGTATAGGGAGGATCGGCGCACCTTCCCCGAGCCGCACCGCACCCTGAGCAGGGAACAACAAACAATCATCAGGCGCATTCAGGCGGGTTCGCTTACCCACCCTGCCCTGATGAATAAATTCTACCCAGAAACCGAAGAGGACATTTCTCCATTTTGCAAAAATAACACAGGCACCCTCGCACACATCCTGATGGAGTGCACGTCACTCAAATCCCCTATACCCCCCATCCCCCCTCCGTCCCCCACTACCCCACCCCATGAGCGATGGGAGACCTTACGGTCCAGCCCCGCCCTGTCGATCCAGCTTGTGCTGGCGGCTAGGGGCCAGGAGCTGCTGGCCGTATATGGGTCCTGAATCCAGGGAACCACCCCGTCCGTCGTCTGAGAAGACGCCGTCATTTTGAGCTCAATAAATGTTTTCTCTCTCTCTCTCTTTAGCCGTTTATAAAGCCTTGACATATTTTCGGTTTCCGCCAGCAAAAGTATGGCCCTTGTGATGCATATTTGCTATCTAAAGACGGTGTCTATGACGCGTTGTGGCCCTAATATTGGTTTTGGCTCACAGATGTTCCGTTCCGTTCAAGGGCGATAACGCAGTCGCCAGGTGCCGTATGCTGTATGTGCGAGGGGAGCCGACGACTGCATCTAAATCTGGCGCACGCACGAAAGAAAAGCAGGGAGGAAGCACGCCTTCTTCCATTGTGTCTGAGGCACCGTCGAGGGAGCGAGGGGGGGAGGTAGCGGGCGGCGCTGTACCGTACTCTGGCTTCAACTGCGTACTGCGCGCGGTCGCGCGGGCTTTATCTTGAAAGCGATCTGCGTTGGGGCAGAGTCTAGCAGTGTAAGTGCGTCGGCGGCTCGTAGCTTTGTGCGTGCTGTGTGTTCTCGGTGCTCAGTTTGCGTTGAAGCTATAGACAACAGCACGAAGGTCACTTTGCTCGCTCCTGCAGCGGCGCTTCCACACGCCGCCAGCCTTTGACAGCGCGTGTCCGCGCTCATCGAGTGTGATGTGCCACAGCGTCTGCCAGCGCGTCAGCAACTTCAACTGGAAAAGGAGAGTACCGGCTTGGCAGGCTAGGCCACCTGCAGCAAGCGGCAGGATCAGGTTTGAATGAAGGGAGGGGGAAAGGTCACGCCCACGGCGGCAAGATTGCCGGGTTGAGGCATGCAGGCCCGCCTCGCACACGCTCGCAGGCCCGCCTCGCACACGCTCACATGCACGCACGCACACGTGCGCTCGCTTCGCATTCCGTCGCGGCGGAGACGGTGCTTTCGGTTGCTGCTCGCGCAAAAATAACAAAACTTGGGGCGAAATCTCTAGGTTGTCGGTGGGGAAAATTCGTTATATCGAGGTTGTCTCCCGCGGCCACTTCGTTACGTAGAGCTCTCAAATACATGCGCTTCTATGGAGTAACAGCAGGGAATAAAAAAACTTCGTTATATCCAGGAATTTGTTATATGGAGGTTCGTTATAAGCAGGTTTAACTGTACATACATTTAATCTTTCAAGCTAAGGCAGTAGAAAAAAAATTTGCCGCGTATCTGCGTGCTTCGCTGCAAATGTCGTCGAAAGACGATAGTCTTCTGCCGGCTGTACTACATGAGTGCTGGTCTGATCCGCGGCCACCCGTAATGCTGTTCTCGTACCATTTCCATCCTGGCATGAAGGTTTGTTTGAACAGATTTCATTTTACCGCATTATCTCATCAAGCGGCCATTTATGTTTTGCCCTGCCTCAGACAGCGCTTCCTTTATGTTGAATCGGCTGCATCTGGCTGGCATTGATAAAATTGAGGAGGCGCTGCGTGAGACATGGACGCCATCTGGCAATACATCGGGAAACATGAGCTTGTGCAGAGGGTTTCCTTCCTCCATGGCAAAGGGCGCTCGTCGGCGCGCATAGCATGGCATTTTCAGCGCAGCTTAAGAAACTAGGGTCTTTAGAGTTACGTATCTATGTATTTTCTATTAAAGGAACACACCTCCTAATACTTACCTAGTGATGTTGCGCCTCAGATATGCGTAATATTTACTTTGTGATCGATAACGTTCACAAGTATGAACAGCCGTACCAGTTTAAGTAGTGTGGGCGGTAAGCAAGTGGTCCAACTTTGGCCGGGTGGCTGAATCGGGTGACAGACAGACAGACAGACAGACCAAATTTTCAGCGTTTAAGTTCCCCAAGAAAGACTATCGTCTTTAATCTAATTAGTTAGTCTTGAGACAGACATATGACTTGAACTGCTACCAATGACGTGTTCTGGTAGTGCATTCCATTCTGTTATTGTCTGTGGAAAAAAATCAGAACTCAAATGTATCATTGTGGAATCTATACTCTTTCAAGTGTCTACTTTGTTTTTTTCTAGTGGGCCTGGTTTCTGAGAACGACAGAAGTCGGCAGCCATTTCTGTTTACTTCATTATTTAAGAGCTGGAATGCCAACTTGAGACGTAGAAGCTTTGCTCGTTTGTTTATTGTAAAAAGACCTGCTCTTGCAAGGAGTTCAGAAGGCGAATCATGGCGTCGATACTTGTTGTACACAAATCTAATTGCTTTTCTTTGTACTGCTTCTAATTTATCAATACATCTTTTTGTGTGCAGAAACCAAGCTATAATACCATATTCAAGAATTGAGCGAACTAATGATGTATATGGTCGAACTGGAACATTGTACTTGGTGAAGCAGTCCGGAGTGACCGTTTTAGCGAGCAAAGAGCGGAAAAGGCTTTACATGAAATATATTACACCTGCTTATCCCATTTTAAGTCTGAGGAAATAATTACCCTAAGGTACTTGTAATGGTGAATGACTTTTAACGGTACTTGATCTATTACATAGGTGAACGACAGAGGCTTCTTTTTTCTTGATATTGTCATACACACAGATTTATCTAGATTAATATTCATCTGCCATGATCGGCACCAGTTCGTAACGTTTCTAAGTGCATTGTTCAGAGTAACTTGGTCTGTAGTATTGTTGACTTCTTTATATATTATGCAATCGTCTGCAAACATGCGGACTGTCACATCCGAGTTCTCAGCTAATTCATCAATAAAAATGAGGAAAAGAATAGGAGCTAGTACTGTGCCTTGCAGTACTCCTGATAGAACAGGTGAGTGTTCGGATGAGTAGCCGTTGCAGTGAGTATACTGGGTCCTGTCTGAAAGGTAATTTTTAATCCATTTTGTGACCTTGCAATTACCAAATAAGTTATCAAGTTTCCAGAATAACTTAGTGTGCGATACCCGGTCAAAGGCTTACGATAGATCAAGAAAGATAACGTCAGTTTGTCCGCGGTTATTAATGGAGGTTGCGAGGTCATGGATTGTTTCAATTAGTTGCGTTGTCGTTGACCGGCCTTTTCTAAACCCATGTTGATTTTCACATAGAAGTTTGTTGTCATCTGTGAACTGCATAATGTGTTTAAGTATGATATGTTCAAATATTTTGCAGACAGTACAAGTTAAGGAAACTGGACGATAGAGGGATTTGTAGCATCTCCAGATTTATGGATCGGTATAATCTTAGCAGTTTTCCAGTCACTCACCAGTGTTCATAGATTTTTGATAAACAAGTGAAAGATATTTGGCTATCCACTCGACGTATCTTTTCAGAAAAGTATTCGGAATGCCATCAGGTCCACTGGATTTTTTCTCATCAATGTTAAAAAGCAATGAAAAGATCCCTGGTTCCGTAATATTTATCTCACCCATTGGTTCCCTTCTAGTCCCTTCATCATTTCCTATTGGCAGTAAAACACCATTATCAATAGTAAAAACACAGTTGAAATAGTCATTAAACGTTTTCGCTTTCTTTAAAGCTTCAGTGTGAGGTAGGTTGTTTTCTTTATGAGTTCAGGAGTTCAAATATCGCCAGAATTTATGAGGAGCCGTTTTGATAAAGTTATTTAAAGTAACATTAAGGTGTCTATCTTTAGCTGCTCTTATATTTGCTTTTAAAGAATGGGAGAGCTTGCGGATTAGTTCAGTTAAGTGGGATTCGTCAGACTTATTTTTAGCTTTTCTTAGCCTTGTAACCCTACGTTTCATGTGTATTATATCACGGGTTATCCACGGGTTCTTTTTATGCACTCTCTTTTTCCTTACGGGTACAAATGATGTCAAACAGTTTTGAACAATGTTCTTAAAAGATAGCCATAAGTCATCTGCTCGAACTGTATCATTTTGGTAATCATTAAGAAAAGCCGAATAACAGTTTTCAAGGAAATCAATAGTGCTGACGTCATCAGCATTTGACCAGTCTAAAACATTCGTGAAACGCTCATCCTTACACTTTGGTGAGTGCAATAACATAGAACATTTAGTTGCTTTATGGTCTCATACGCTGTCCAATACTTCCCACGTGGCACTGTCTGAAAGGACATTGTCACTTATAAATATAAAATCCAGAATACTGCAGCTTGTGGAAGTTACACGAGTGGGTTGTCGAATTATCTGTCGTAAACCGAAGTTGAATGCTATCTCGAGCAGTGTTTCTGCAGAGGCTACTTCTGTGTGCCCACTGCAATTCGAATTCCAGTCTATGTCAGGAAGATTGTAATCTCCAGTAAGAATGATTTGTTCTGCGTTTTTAAGATGAATTTGCATATATTCGGACAAAGCTTGTAACCCATCTACTCCTGAGTTAGGTGCTCGATACAATGTTCCAACCGCAGCAGATAAGTTTGCCTTCTTAATCTTACACCAAAGTGCCTCGGCGATGTCGATTTGTGGTAGGGGCATTAAAGTTTGCCTTCTTAATCTTATATCAAAGTGCCTCGGCGATGTCGATTTGTGGTAGGGGCATTACTTGAATGTCATCCTTCACTAAAATTGCAACTCCGCCGCCACGTGTACTTCTGTCGCTGCGTAGTACTACGTAGCCCGGTGGAAAGATATCGCTGTTTGATATAAGTGGGGAGAGCTATGTTTCGGTGATAGTGACGACATCAGGACTATGCTCTAGAAGGAATGCTTCCAGTTCGACCACCTTGTTTACGACACTTCTGGCATTGATGTTAATGACGGCAAAGTTATCATATGACTGGTAGGGTGAGTGGTTACGTGCTTTGCTTAGTTTTTTGTGACTGCTACTCTGGTGTTCGTCTCCTCATCCCAAGTGAATAACTGATCATTGATTTTAATTTTATCGAAGTGTAGCGTAACCTTTTCTTGTCTATCTCTGTTTGTCTTGCTGCTAACCCAAAGATTTTTTCTTATGTTCCGTACTCTCATTGAAAAGTCTTCGCCGATAGATACCTTGGAGCCTTTTAGTTTCGAACAATTTCTGAGTATTTTGGATTTGTCTCTGAAGTCAACAAGCATGAATATTAGTGGTCTTCTTTTGTTTTTGTTTTTTGCACCGAGGTGATGAATTCTTTCGGTGCCCGATATTGTCATCCCGAGGGTGTCTCTGAGAAGTTTGCCGGTAATTTCCGCCTCGAGAGTAGCCGAAGTCTCATTTTCGGGCTCAGTAATGCCAAATAGTATTAAATTTGACCGCCTGCTTCTGTTCTCAAGTTCATCTATTTGTCTAGCCATGCGATTGATGCTGTGTTGCAGTGACGATACCTTTTCTTCAGCAGAAATTATCCTATCTTGTAGAAGTGCAAGCTTGTCGAGCTTAGCATGTACAGCTGTTAAGGATTCATTGGTTATCTTGTTTTCTTCTTTGATAGTATTTAGGTCAGAGGCAACATTTCGAATATCTGCCAAGATCGCCTGCGTGTCAGGTCCAGGGTTGCTCTCGACATCGCCATCTACTAGCAGTAGCAGTTTTAAAAATGCAAAACGACGGTTAACTATAAAACACATTGACTGAGGGCACGGCAGCACCAGGAGAAACAGGTCATTACTGTGATATCATTTTACAAAATATTTTCTCACCTGGAGAAGGAAAACGAAGGGGTTTGAGGACCACATGTTCGTTGCGGTGCCGCCGTGCCCAATGCCGGAACCTTGCAAGCTGTTCTCTTTATAAGGGTCAGTAGTCTATGACGTCACAAAGCCTGGTATCACGGTATGATAGCTGTCCAGTTGATATGCCCGTGTGTTGGCAAACAGATCGGGCCATGGAACGTCATAGAATTCCGTGCTTGTACTTCCTTTGATGGTTCGTTCGGGAAGTTGCGAAACGTGCTGGTTGCTCTGGGTCGCTAGCAGGATTGCCGGTATTGCCTGGAGAAGAAAAACGAAGGAGTTTGAGGACCACATGTTCGTTGCGGTGCCGCCGTGCCCAATGCCGGAACCTTGCAAGCTGTTCTCTTTATAAGCGCCAGTAGTCGATGACGTCACCAAGCCTGGTATCACAGTATGATAGCTGTCCAGTTGATATGCCGGTGTGTCAGCAAACAGATCGGCCCATGGAACGTCGTAGAATTCCGTGCTTGTACTTTCTTCGATGGTTTGTTTGGGAAGGCATATCCAATATACCTGTCTCCTCTTTGGCATTTATTTCTTCATTTATTTATTGTTTGTTTACTGATTTATTTATTTATTATATACCGCAGGCCCTTGTGTAAGGGCCCAAGCCTGAGGGACATAAGATTTATGCAAAATCCAAAGGGGAAAATATACATAAATACCTTAAAGGACAATAAGTTGGAGCAATGGAACAATTCAGTAAAGAGGATAAGACACTGCCAAGCAAATAAAAATCTGAACATGAAAAGAACTGGGTAAATGTGCAACAAAATTATATAACTTAAACAAGGTATCTATAAAAAAAAAGAAACAAATTCAGCCACATCTTGCACAATGTCATCAGGGCTACTTAAATTTGTCGCAGGTAAGTTGTTCCAATCTGTTACTGTGTGTAGAAATATTTCAAAAAGTTAGTTCTAGTGATATAAAGATTCATTATGTTGATGCCTTGTAAACAAAAATTCTCTCTGACATTCGTGAGGTACTGACACAATGAATTGCATGTTGTTCTTCTGAGCACAAATAGACATGTGAGGAACGTTAAAGTAGCAAGAAGAATATTGTCAGTATACACTTGCACACCGCTGTATTGTAGTTATTTGCACCGTGCAGAAGTAATGAAAATTTGTTCTCGGCATGCCTCTGTGAGGATGCGTCCCGACATGTTTTGTGTGCCTTAATGCGCTGCACAACATGCACTTTAAAACATGTTTTGGCGCTAGTCTAACATGCCGACGTGCTCCCTGGTCAGTCCTCGGGGGCACCCTTGTACCTGGAACGGTTGCGCGCTGAACACGGCTCGGACCCGCTTCCTTAGCTGGAGCATCTACGAGCATGGGTACTCTCAACTTTGCTGCCCCGATGCCCAGTGCACGAGCCAACACATCCACTATTGCCACCACCTCACGTGACCCCAACGATTGCTATTCTTCAGATTACATCCTCCTTGCCACCGGAATACATATATCCCTCCAGGCCCAGCGCAGCCTTCAATGGGCTTCGCAACACCACAGCTATGGTCACGGCCACTTACCTGCAACGACTTTTCGTTTTGCAGGTATATAATCAATATTAACTATATGCACCACGTCGCACTCGTTATGCGGCGCTTCTGGTGTTGCCAAGCCCACAGTGTTGTTTTAAAGTTGCAATTGCTTGTGCGCATGCCATCAAATAGATGTTAGCATTATCAGGCGACATAGAATTAAACCCAGGTCCCACCACCCGTTCTAACAAGACGCAAACATCATGCGACATATTTACAGCACTCTGCGAAATCCAGTCTAGTCAAACTTCCATGCTGCAAGAACTTAAATCCATCCAGCGCAAGCTATCGCAGAATGACAGTGCTATCAAAAAATTAACGACCGGCTAACTGAAATAGAAAATGACTGCAAATCGATAGTGAGTATAAAATAACAAATTGACGATATCCAAGTTCTTTGTGACCAAAACGCGAAAGATATAGTAACAATAATAGCAAAATTAAACGACTCACGACCGAGCACGCCAGTCAAACTTAGTATTTTTGGTTTTTCAGACAAAGAGCGTGAAACATGGTCCGAATCTGAAGCCTGAGTATTACAATTTTGCAGTAAAGAACTAAACGTAACAATTCATTTATTGGATATCGAAAGAGCCCATCGGCTAGGGAAGTAAAAAACAAACACAAACAGACCAATGATTGTTAAATTTCCGCATTTTAAAATTAAACAAAAAATTCTATCCAGTGCCTATGAACTGAAGGGTTCCCAGTATCGAATCTCGGAAGATTACTCACCCAGCACACTTAAAGCAAGACAGAATCTCGCTATGCTCGGCAAGGCCCAACAGCAATTCTTTAAACTACTACACGACAAACCCATCACAGGTAGCAACACCTATACTTACGACCACAACGCAGAAAAGGTTGTTCCTCGCACTTTAAACACATAGGCCCCAGCAGTATTAATCCAAGAAGGAAATCATTTTCGTTCCTATATACAAACATAAGAAGCGTTCTCCCTAAAGTAGATGCTCTTCAAAACCTAGTTAACACAACAGAATCAGATCTGTTCGCAGTCACTGAAACATGGCTTAACCCTACTATGACCGACTCGGAGATACTACATTTTTTCCCAGATTTCAATATTTTCCGACGTGACCGCACTAACAAACGTGGTGGTGGCGTAGTAATAGGCAGTCATAAAAGTCTTCAGTGCACCGAAATTAAGACAACCTCGTGCTTGGAAATTATGTTCGTTCTCTGCAATGCTTCCTATCCCCCCCACGATAATTGGAGTTTGTTATCGCCCTCCTGGTAGTGACCCCCTTTTTGTCCCCGAATTCCACGAGGCCGTTCGCTCTCTAACCGAATCTTATCGACATCTTCCGATACTGCTGTTCGGCGACTTTAATTTTCCGGAAATATCCTGGACTAACCTAGCATGGGTAGCCTCCAAAAACGGTATCGAGAGCGATTTCATCAACTCATGCCCAACTTTTGGACTGACGCGACTCATCAATGAACCCACACGCTACAGGGACAATTCTTCTAATATTCTAGATCTTATTCTTGCCTCTGATCCCGACAGGGTATCAAAAATGATGTTTTTACCAGGGCTCAGTGATCATTCAGTAATTCATGCATCTTACTCCTGTAAACTCTCAGATCCTACAATCCCACAAAGATAACTAAAACAATAGCATTGTACGATAAGGGGAATTATTCTGCTATAAACTCTGAGCTTAAAGAATTTGCTACTTCTTTTCTAACTGACTTTTCAAAGCGTTCAGTCGAGACCAACTGGTTACTATTCAAAAACAACATACTAGACCTGTTCTCTAAGCATGTGCCCAACATTAACGTAACCAAAAAAAAGTCATCCCCACGGTTCAATGTCACACTGAAGCGACTAAACAATAAAAAGAAAAGGCTTTTTCGTTCCGCAAAACGCTCTAATGACGCATGTGCGTGGAGTAGCTACTATGCCATAGAAAAAAAAGTTCGAAAGGTGCGCAAACAAAGAAAAACTTTTTTTTTCACAGAAATTGCCCACTATGTACAAAATAACCCTAAAAAATTCTGGAACATCATTAACCCTAATCACTCCCAACCTTTAGCATTGTGCGACGGACAAAACCATCAAATTCCTTATCATGAGGCTGCCGAACAGCTTAACATTTTTTCTTCAATGTTTAGTGCTGAACCTGTCGACAATTTACCTCCCCTTTCTTATCATGACCATACAGTGATGCCCGACATCAGATTTTGTCCGAACGGCATTGAAAAACTAATTGACTCCTTAAAACTCTCATCCTCATGCGGCGGGGATGGTATCAATGCGAAAATGCTGAAAAACACGAAATGGATACTATTGTTATACTCTGCCATATTTTCCAGCTGTCACTATCAACAGTAGTGCTGCTGGTGGACTGGAAAGTGGGCAAGATTGTTCCAGTACCCAAAAAAGGTCCTCCATCTTTGTGCAGCAGTTATCACCCTATTTCACTTACTACTATCTGTTCTAAACTAATGGAACATGTGATCTACTCATACATTGTTAGGTTCTTAGACTGCAATAACTTCTTTCATTCCAGTGAACACGGCTTTCGCGCAGGACTCTCATGTGACACCCAACTAGCTTTATGTTATAACGATATTAGTTCCAGCCTTGACTTAAACATACCCATTTATGCTCTCTTCTTAGACTTCATAAAAGCATTCGACAAAGTTCCGCATCAACGGCTACTCCTAAAAGTTTCTCGACTAAACATTAATACACCTGCATTGAATTGTATTCGCAGTTTTCTCACTAATCAACAACAGTTAGTCTATGCTAATACCCACTCATCTAACCGATCCCCCGTAATCTCTGGTGTGCCACAAGGCACTGTACTTGGACCCCTACTTTTTCTTATTTATATTAATGACCTCCCAGCTAATATCTCTTCTACCATTCATCCATTTGCAGATGACTGCGTCGTAAATCGTTCCATTAGAAACAACACAGATAATAATACCCTTCAAAACGACCTAAACCTTATCGAATCCTGTTGTAACACATGGTTAATGTCCTTAAATATAAAGAAAATTTCACCAATATTTTTCCTCCGCAGGCCACATTACCAGCCAGCACAATATATCATTTTCGACTCTGCAATATCATCCACTGAATCTTATAAATATCTTGGCGTAACATTTTCAAGCAATCTCTCCTGGTCTACCCACGTAGCTAACATAGCTAACTCCGCGAATCGCACTTTGGGTTTTCTTCGTAGGAACTCGAGACTTGCTCCGCCATGAGGGAAACTAATAGCTTATCTCACGTTTGTTCGCCCTGAGTTAGAATACGCATGCTCTGTTTGGGACCCTCATCAATCTAACCTATCTAATATTCTAGAATCAGTACAAAATCGTGCAGCTCGTTTTATTTACTCTGTGTATTCTTAGCATTCCAGCGTTTCTGAGCTTAAGGCTCGTGGTCACCTCACCAACCTTGAATTGCAACATCACGTATCTAGGCTATGCCTTTACCACAAATTTTATAATGCTCCCTCCGAAGTTCCAGCTATCTTACCAGTCCATCGCTTATCCAGCCGCACCAACCATCCCAGAGTGGTTTACCCTCCCCTGGCGCAATCTACCACAGATCTTCCCTTATTTTTTGTGAAGACAGCACGGGACTGGAACCATCTACCTACAACTGCTGTGCACCACTCCAATCCACATCAATTCAAGACAACACTGGAATCATTCTTTCACTGCAATTAAAACCCATCCTTCATGTAATACCCCAGCTGGGGCCTTTGAGGTATAATAAATGAAATGAAATGTCTTCTTCAACACTGGTTATTACTGGAGGTGGCCAAAGTTCAATTCTTTTAATACAAATAGTAAGACATTGAATATCAAATCGAACATCGAATAGTCAAACACAGATGCATATATTTACAGCAGGAATGTTTACTTGGGTATGATTAGGTAACACGCCATTACTAACTAGTGCAAAAAAAACAGGTAACTAACTGGGTCAAATGAACAGTTTGAAACAAGAAAATTGCCAATTGCCATTACAAAAACTGCATGAATAGACTCTCAACGACTTTAGAGCCTGATTTCAAACAAGCTCTCCAATAAATGTGGCAGTTGTATGACTAGCTTTCTGAAAACACTAAATATATGGCTGCCGATGAATGATTAAAAGTTGCAGTTAAAAAGAAAAATAATGAGCAGGTGAAGGACTCATTTGCCATAGACACATGTAAAGGGGTTTGTTGCAAGGAAAACATCATTGGCCACAGCGGAAAAAATAAATCTCCAACACAGCCACTGCCAAATAGACTAAATGACTGAGCACAAGCAAGAAATACAGGTTCTCATGTAGGCTTCAGTCATGAAACTGAAAACAAAACTTGTATTACCCATTTTATTTCGGCATTGCTTCCAAAACTTTTGTCGTCACACTTGTGACAATTAGCGATATACTTTGTTTAGCAGACAGAAAACAGTAACTTGACTTAAGTAGTTGTTTGTTGTGAAATATTTGGTTTGTTTTGAACATTCGAATATACCAAATTGTTTATTTTCGAATACGAATGGAATACTACACACTGTTTGTATTCATATTTGTATTCATATACAAAGCTCTGAATTGAAATTTCGTTAGTTTTAAATATTCGAATATACCAAAAAGCTTATTTTTGAATATGCATTGAATACTACACATTAACTATTCGTATTTGTATTCATATTTGAAGCTTCAACTATTCGTCCACCCCTAGTTATTACACAAATGACCCCAACTTGCGCGTGCCCCAGATTGTGCATGGGCTAGAAGCTGATAAAAATAATTGTCTAGAGCACTGCACGGGCCCGGGCCGACCTGAAAGCCCGGGCTGTCCAAAGCGTTTGTCGGCGGGCTCGGGCCGGGCCCGGGCTTAAAGCCGCGGGCTCGGGCTTGAGGCCGCGGGCCCGGGCCGGACTCGGGCTTGAAGCCACGGGCCCGGGCCAGACTCGGGCACGCTCATTAAAGGGCCTAAGTAGGCCTTCGAGCACACATACCGTTATGCATTGCATGGTTCAATGCATTCTGTGCCAAGCTGAAGTGACACATGCAAGATGACTGTCATCGTCATCATCAGCCTATATTTATGTCCACTGCAGGATGAAGGCCTCTTCCTGCGATGTCCAATTAACCCTGTCTTTCGCTAGCTGATTCGAATTTGTGCCTGCAAATTTTCTAACTTCATCACCTCACCTAGTTTTCTGCCGCCGTCGACTGCGCTTCACTTCTCTTGGTATACTTTCTGGAGCTCTAATGGTCCATCGGTTATCCATCCTATGCATTACACGGCCTGCCCAGCTCAATTTTTCACCTAATGTCAACTAGAATATCGGTTATCCCCATTTGTTCTCTGATTCACACCGCTCTCTTGACTGTATATCTTATCAGATGACTGTATATCTTATCAAAGAAAATAGTAAAACAGATGAAGTTCTTATTTTTAACAGTGGAGCTGTTTCAGCCGGGCGTAATGTGTCTGCGGAATCCAAAAATGTGGGCCGATCCTGGCAGCAGTCCAGAAAGGGTCCAAGCGCAATGGCACATACACCTGTGAACTAGCGAAGCTGAGCCTGGATAAGTCTAGCTAAGAATGGTGGGGACTACTTAGTCAGTCATCGATAGGCGATTGATAGCCAACCAATAGCTAGTCGATAATCGATAACTAATCAATAAATTCTGGAAAATTCTGGGGATGACTTGGTAGTGCTTAGCCTAGCCCAAATACGCGGCCAATACCTTACGATAGCGAATCAATAGCTTATCAATAATCGATCAATAGTAAATAAATTCGGATGACTTGGTAGTGCTTAGCCTAGCCCAAATATATAGCCAATATCTTGCGATAGACAATCGATAGCCAATCAATAGCTAATCGATAATCAATCAATAATAAATAAATTCCGGGAAATGCTGGGGATGACTTGGTAGTGCTTAGCCTAGCCCAAAAGCCAGGACTATCTAGGTGCCCATCAGCTCCGCTGTCTCTTTAGCATTGCGCCGCCAGTGCAAGCGACGCTAATTTTTTTCTTTTCCACAAAAACGAACATTGTTTCCGCGTAAGGAAAAATAAATTATACAAAGAACTGCTCCTAAGACTATTTTCATGTTACCGCTGTTGCGATTGCACTATTACCAGTGTCGATACTATTGCATTATTTTAGCGCTAAGCCCACTTACTTTTGTGCTTCAATGCATAAAACAGCATTTTCCTCAAAAAGTTAACTGGAACGCCCATGCATTTCGTCGGACACTTTGAAAATTATGATCTCGAAACTGGTTTAGTCCTGAGAATTCATTCTGAGTGGTTACGCCTTGTGAAATTAGTGGCTATATTTCGTAGATTGAAAGACGTGCTGTGAAAGAAATAATTAAAAAGTTATTTACGTAATTATGTTAATTCTTCAATTAGGCGTTTTGATTTCTCATGGAAGTAGTGGCTGCCTTATCGAGTAGTTTAGATCAAGGATTATAATTGTGCTATCTGCCACAGGCAATCTTTAAAAATTTGGTTCAGCTAAAATGAAACACCCTGTATATCTGCATGCTAAATGACATTGTAGAACCATATCGTACAAATCAAGGTAAGTGCATGTGCACCAGAGGAAAAATAGCAGCACAGGCAATGGGCTGGATGACTGATGTTTCCGTGGGAGAAACAAAAATTTCGGCCTTTTATTGCTTATGTACTGCAGCTGATTAAACCTCGAGAAGGTGAGGCTGACAGATACGGTACCATCTGTAAGTAAAAATTAACTTTTTTCTTACAGGCCGGGCCTGGTCATGCACATGCGGGCCCTAGCTAAGCTTCGTAATGAACGCCCGGGCCAGACCCAGGCTCAGTAACACGGGCCCGGGCCAGACCCGGGCTGGTCTTGGTCATGTACCCCCAGGCCTGGGCCGGGCTCGGGCTTTGTATTACGGGCCTGGGCTGGACTCGAGCCTCGTAAAGCGGGCCCAGGCTGTGCTCGGGCTGAAAAATCAGGCCCGTGCAGTGCTCTAAATGTGTCTTCAGCTGCTGCTGAAGAGGTGTTCTTATTCGTTAAGGGTGTGAGAGAGTAGTCAAAAAATTAGGAAGCTTGTTGCAAATGACAGCTTAATTATGCACCTCCCAAGTCCTCAGCATATGTTGTTCGAGGAGAACTGATTTTCTTCCTTTATTACCTTTTGCTATTTGTATACGAGTGGCCTTTACGGAAACCACAGCGCTCACAATTGCCTTGTGGAATTGATGCTGCAGTTTTTTTTTTGTGTTTGTGTGTGTATACATCAGTTGAATCTTCGTTGTTTTTAACTCTTTGCTTCCCTGGTGCTGCAATGGCCAGGTGTTGCGAGACGTCAGCCTGGAAGCCGGCGAAGGTCAAGTCGTGGCCATCTGTGGTACAAGTGGCTCGGGGAAAAGCACACAACTCAACCTGGTTGTGCGCTTCTATGACCCCTGTTATGGTGAGGTGGGTTCTGTTGGCAAGGGTTAGTCGTCTTCACTTGACTGAGCTTTAGTGCCAGTGTGATACTAACTGAATGGGAGGGAATGTCAAGCTGTGGAACTGGGATAGTGCTGAGAGAAAGTCAGTACGACTGTGAATGAGACATTAGAGCATCGCTCTTTTTAATTATCATGGAAAGCTGCCGACAAGATCCTTGTATTTTGCCTGCAATATTGGAAAGTTTTGCTGTGCCAAAGATTTCAGGCATAAGTATTCTGTCTTCGTTTGTATATTTCTTGCTCATTTATTGATCAACTAGCCTGCACCAAACACTTTTTCCTGCCGACAGTGTGAAGGGTTGCAGAAAGTTTGTTCCTGAATCACAAGGGTGTAAAAGAATTGCAAACGAAGGAATAGGCGTATGATACAATAAGGTTTTTTTCCTTGAAAGAACTTGACACGATTGTAGAAATGGCCATGGGAAAAATGTGTCCAGATTTCTCCTTTCATTTGCCTAACACTAGATATGTGCTCATTATGTTTGAAGCTACAATCAAGTCAAAATAGCTTGTAGTAGACTCACATTGTTAAATAACTGCTGCCTTGAAGTCTTCATGAAGAAGGCAGTGACAGTTTCTGGGAGCCAGAAAAGTGTAACCTTAAAGGTTTCTACCGAGGTGCAGATATTACTGCATAATTTGTTTTTGTAAAGCTGTCAGTGTAATATGTTAAGTGAAGAAGCTCTGTGGGTCTGACCTGCTTTATTTGTTTGCTGACTATAATGCTGCAGCCAATAGTAGGGCCTGTAATCAATGTTTTCTCTGAACTTTCCTTTAAATTACTCTGGATGGCGTGAACTTGAGGTCTTTGAGTGTGCGGTGGCTGCGTTCCGAAGTTAGCCTTGTGAGCGAGCGGACAACTTTGTTCAACTACTCCATTGCTGAGAACATCCAGTTGGCCAAGAGGAAACCACAATGACTGAAGTTGTGGAGATGGCCAAGCTAGTTGGCATGCAGAAGTTCTTCGTTAGCCTTCCTAAGGTAAGCACAGGCCGAATAATTATACCTGAGCTGTATTTATGATTCATTCATTTATTCATTTATTCATTATTATTAGAACACAAAATATACAACCTGAGTATCTCGTCAGCCCGCCAAAGCAATGATGCTTTTGAGCGGGACAGGGCAGTGCTTTGGCCTGAATGACACAATTTTGTGCTTCAAACAAAGTAAACAATAGGAAAAAATAGGTACAGCAGGAAGATAAAAAATTATGCGTATAGATACACATTTTCTTTATGTACCAATAACACGGTCCGCAAAAGCATCAATGCTTTTATGTGGACCACTGTATAGTTTCTCTCAGCAAGGCATAGTACATGTTTTCTTACGCTTTTCCCCATTCCTTCTTTTCCGTTATCCTCCATTGCTCGACTAATTTCCAAGTGTTGTTCCTGCACAAGCAATCACATAGGCAATTACATATTTCAGCTAAAAAATATTGTGTGTACAGCACGACCCTCCATTCTATTATATGTAGTAGTGAAATGTTTTGAAACAAAAAAAGACACGAAAAATAAACACAAAGAACACAATATTCTTATCTGTTTTATACAATATAGTTAGCGAAATATCATTGGAAAAACTCCCATCACATCGTTTTCTCTTATTATTCCCAGTCATTTGCCAGAACCATATGGTGTATGAAATTTTTTATTTTCCTGAGTGACGATACGTTGGTGACTTCTGTTATTTTGTTAAAGTAGAATGGCAAATAAAATGCCCTCGTTCTTTTACCATAGTTCATGAACGCTATAGCCCGAACGAATGTCTCAATCTTGCGCAAATCCCGAGTTTTTACGTTTTTTGTTTCAAATGTTTCATCAAAATAATGCTTCGTAACTACTACCGAAACAAAAAGTTGTTTAATATCAAATATTCCATGTTCTGCCATCAGCTTGCTGTGGCCAACAGCACTGCTGTTTGTTCCGTATGTTATGTTATGCGTTATTTTCTGTATTATTCTATTTAGCATGTTTAGCCTATATGGCGAGGCCCGTCCATATGTCATAATGCCATATCTTAATACAGTTTCACCGAGAGCCTTATAGGTGAGTTTTCTTAGCGAAGATCACATACTGATCTGATTTTGTAAATAACTACGCATACTGTTTGGAGTCTGTTAGCTACATATCGTATGTGATGGATAAATGAGAAGGATTCATCGAAAATAATGCCAAGGTACTTTATTTTGGTAGCATACTGCATACTTTGGCAGGAGCATCGATTGCAGCGCTCACTATGCAAGTATAGATGTTCGGTCAGTTCTGCTTTTTTGTACAGGCTGTGGAAGCAGATTAACTGTGGTTTTTCTTTGTTCACGAATATATAGTTGTTCTCAAACAATGTCATTATTATGCATATATCTTCTTGTAGTAAAGTAACACTTTCATTAAAATTTTCATGGGGTAATATTAAAGCTGTATCATCCCCAAATTGCTATAACTTTGAGTGCAACGACAGATGGGCCAAATCATTGACATACAAATTAAAAAGCAGTGGGCCTAGCACGGATCCTTGTGGGACTCCATGCTTTATGTGAAATAAGTTGCTCTCTATATTTTGAATTCGAATGACCTGATGTCGATTTTTGAAGTAGTCTTTTAAAACCTCTATGAATGGTCCGCGGAATCCCATTTGAGCTAATTTTCCAAGGAGTACTTCGTGATCCAACGTATCGAAGGTTTGGTCATCATCCTAATTTATTTTATGGCTCTCTGGTTGCTGTAGCTGAAAGTAGATTCCTGTGTTTTCTGTGCTCTTCTCTCTCCTTTTTCTATTTTTTGCTACATACGGTTCTTATTGAAATGTTAAAATTCATTAGCAATTATCTTTTTACATTATTAAATTCTTATATTTTGCATAGTTCTGTGCAGTTCTTGTGCAGACGTGTTTTAATCAATAGCTGCAGTAAACTTAGCAATAAATGGCTTGATGCGAAGTTGTTGTTTGTGTTTACTTTAGTTTTATACAATTGACGACTTCAGTTTCACATGCAGCAGTTGCAGTTTAAATGGATGAAGGTGCTTTTGCCACATTTGTACTGTTGCAGTGTCTTATTGTGATCAAAAGCCACAATTTCTTCTTTACACTGTGCTCTATTTGAAACAACAGCATATAATTTAATAGTTTTTTTTCTCTGGCTCAATTCTGTCTTTCATAACCTTTGTACGTGCTTGTTGTGCCTATTTCTGATTATGTGTCTTGGTAGCTTTCATGTGCTTTTGCATGTGGGATCTGTAAGCATGACTGACTCCTCACAAAAAGACAACTCCATTGCTTATGTCAGCTTCTCCTTACATTGCCTGCTGTATTTCTTAATAAAAACTGGCAAGTGTAGCTTTCATTTCTGCGTGTATGAATCCTTTTATCTTGAGAAAAGTGTGTGATTCCATAGAACTGGAAGTTGGGTGAGTTGTTGCTCATTCATTAGTAAGCTATAAACCATGCAAAAACAATGCACAAAATGCAAAGACTCTAAAGAAATGCTGAAAATGTGCAGCTTGACTTGGCACTAGGTTCTACGCTCAAAATCCTATGTGACTCATTGCTATTACTACGCAGATGAGGTGATCAACTAATAATCTAGCTGTACAGAGAACTGCGTAGATGCAGCTGGCCATTTGACAATAGGTGGCGGATTCATCCTGTGGCACTTGACTATACCCGTAATTTCAACTGGGATTCATAGCGCTAAAAATAACACAAGGACGAGGAAGAACACGGGACGAACTCGTGCTTGTGTTGTTTTTGGCGCTATGAATCCCAGTTGAAATTACAGTGACCTACCAACACGCCCAAACTTCTTCCCTGCTTAAGGACTATACCTGGCATGACAGCAATTATTACTAACATTGGCATGTCACCCACCGGGGTGGCTCTGTAAGCTAAGACATTGTGCTGCTGAGCACAAGGTAGAGGGATCGAATCCTGGCCAAGGCGGCCACATTTTCGATGGAGGCGAAATGCAAAAGCACCTGTGTGCTTGTGTTGTAGTGCACGTTAAAGAACCTTAGGTTGTCAAAATTAATCCGGAGCCCTCCACTACAGCGTGCCTCATAATCAGAACTCGTTTTGGCATGTAAAACCCCAGAAAGAAGAAGAACATTGGTGTGTCAATCATCGAAGCAAAACTCATGCACGTGCACACACTGGTGGCCAGGAATATCGATTACAGGCTAATACATCTAGCGATATGGGCTTTTAGTTTCGATGGCACAATAACTTTCTTTGACAGTACCAAGCCTTGCTTGTAGTATACAACTGACAGCTTGAGATAGAGGATTTTGTGCGGGTTTCCATTTAGAAAGGGCCTTGGTTATGCATTCTGCCTCAATAGAGTACAGGAGCAGAGCATGTGTGTCTCATTTTTAATCTTCTTCCATATAGAAGCTGTCTCATATAATGTGGTGAAGGGTTGAGGTATCTGTGGTCTGTGTGCACAGGTGCAGTGTGATTGCAACTACACTTCAGATGCGTATATTTTGAGAATGCTTTCATCAAACTCTCAGAAGCTAGCATGCATTTGGTGTCACCTATAATTGGTATATTTGACCAGTTTATTGCAGTTATTTTTAGATCATTACAAACTTGGCCAATTTGCTATTCCAATCGGCTTGTGCAGTGTTGCTTGCACAGGCAATAATAATTTAACAATGGTAAGTTAAGCATCTGGTTTATTTATTTTTTGGTCAGGGTTACGAGACAGAGATAGGTGAGCAAGGCTGCCAGCTGAGCGAGGGGCAAAGCCAGCGGTTGGCTATCGCTTGAGCGATGGTCAAGACTCCCCTGATACTACTTCTGGACAATGCAACCGGTGCATTAGATGTGGCCTCTGAAACCCACCTTCTGCGGACCCTTGCAAAGGTGAGATAGAGAGAGCTCAAGCTTTATATGTTGCTCATCGAATTAATGAGCAGGCGGCCTCAGTCCAGGCCCCCTCTGTTGGCATATATATGATGCCGGATAAGGAATACACTGCCTGGTACTCTTGCTTCTGGAGTGTGGTGGCCATAGTCAGCCACCCAAGGTTGGGGGGTGGTAATTGGGAGGTGGGATAAGGTTGTGCAGGAGGCTGAAGGTGGCATATCCACGGGATATGATAGATGTTCGGGCAGTCACCACAGTGTACGCAGGGAGGGGTATCTTCTGTGGGACCTCGGAGAAGGTCGATGAGGGCTTGGGTGAGAAGGGTGTATACTTGTGCCTTGCGGGTGATAGTGCTTTTTTGACTTAGAAGTGGGTTGTAGACAGCTCATGCACATCAGCTTGCATTTCATGTGGGTGATCCTTGTAGTTAACATTCAAGGAGGACATGCAGAAGTGATGTCTTAGATTCTAATTGCAGCTATGAGTGTGGTCTTGTGAACGCTTTGGATTTGGTAGTGATTTTAGCTGCACAATGTTTGCTTTGTCCAAGGGTTCCCTAGCGGTTTTTCAGAGGTGCTTGAGGGTTCAGTGAGTGAGCACTAAAGTCACTGTTTTGACATCTATTACACCATGTGCTTTCTGTCACAACATATGCCTGTGAGCTAGCAGTCTTAGCCATAGCCTATTCAAAAGGTAAGTACTGAATTGGTTTGGAACTTGCAGCTGACTTGATTGGAGTGCCACCAAGCCACCTGTTGACTTTGTTTGAAGGAGTGTTACAGCATATACAGGGTATCCCAGCTATCACGCAGCATGATTTAAAAAAAAGAGGAACGGCGTTACGTGAAGCAAACCTAGTCCGTATTGTTTCCAGTGCAGTGGAGTAGCCGCCAGTAATTTTTCTATTACTGAGATTTAATTAGCAAATTGTAAATAATTATCTAACCCGAGAAGTACTGTCCTAATTGTCAAAATGTCAATCAGAAAATTGTAGAGCAACATGAAAAACTCCCGATACAGCTTTCTGTTGCTCAGTACGTGTTACATAAACGTGTTTTTCCAAGTGTGAAAGAAGCTCGCAAATACACGCAGAATTTCTGTGCGACTGGTCGCTCCAGGCACTTTGCGTGTATTCACAGGCTTCTTTCACGCTTGGAGAAACACGTTTATGTAGCACGTACTGAGCAACAGAAAGCTCTATCGGGAGTTTTTCATGTTACTCTACAATTTCTTGATTGACACTTTGACAATTAGGACAGTACTTCTCGAGTTAGATAATTCATTAGAATTAGGTGATTAAATCTCAGTAATGGAAAAATTACTGGCGGCTGCTCCACTGCACTGGAAACAATACGCACTAGGTTTGCTTCGCGTAACGCCGTTCCACTTTTTTTAAATCGTGCTGCGTGAAAGCTGGGACACCCTGTATATTGAGCAAGACGAGAATAAGGTGAGAGCAGGAGCCAATGTTTTGACAAGTGGACTTGTCTTCTTCAAGGCCTTGAAGAAGACAAGTCCACTTGTCGAAACATTGGCTCCTGCTCTCACCTTGTTCTCGTGTTGCTCATCGTCTTGAATTTCCATCTCCCGCATTCCCCATATTTTCCCAGCGTATATATTGCCATTTAATAAGCCTCATATAAGCAATTGATCAAATGGGCGAAAGTCCTCTGTGGAAGAACATGCCTTTGTACCCTTGAGTGCATGCTCAAGCTGGGGAAAATGTATGTAACGGTTTTTGTGAGCTGCTGCAGTTCCCCGGAGGTGAAAAGTTTGTGGATTTTCAGTTTAATTGGAATATTGCAAGACACTAGTAGTATATACATCTCCGCTCAATCAGCTGCTGAGGTGCTGGTTCTAGGTATAAGAGAGGAAAAATTTATTTGCTGTCCTAACCTCTACTGGCACAATAGCTATCAGTGGCTGTTTGTTTATCTAGAGCAGCTCAGGGGCCCCATATAGGACTTTGAATGAGGGGAGTTAGTCATAAAATTATTTTATGTATAATTGGAGAGCAGAAGACGGACGAGTTCTCAAGTCGTGCTTTGTCAGATTTATTTGGCAGCCTATAAGGCTACAGCTGACCTACACATTTGCTTGCAGGGCAGTCCTCGGCGCACAACCGTGATGGTAATGCAGTGACTGTCGACCTTACGAGAGGCAGACATGGTGTATGTGATGGACGAAGGCCATGTTGTGGAGCAGGGCAATCATGAGGACCTGGTGGCAAAGAAAGGGTTCTACTTCCAGCTCATGCTCAGCCAGCTCACAGAAAATGAAGTTGCTTCCACCTGAGCCCTGTCCTCCTGCCTGTAAGCTTGTTTGCTTGGTTATGTATTCACCAGACTGCTAATATCACTAGGCCGCACTGTAGCAGCTTCAACAAGGGATAGTTGGTAATTGAACTTCTTGAAAAACGGTGCGAATATATTCGAGGAAGGCAAATGATGTGCAGATCACAGTGTATGCCTCTTGCCATTTTTTTTGCCTTTTATCAGTCCTGCATGTGTCTTTTGCCTTCTGTTCACAATGTTTTCCAGCTGGAGCATCTTGCTAGAGGTGTTACCCTACTTCACAAGCTTGTGAGTGCACTCTTACTCACTATATCAGCATGCGAAAAAAGTGTGATTGTTGTGATCAGTTCTAATTTTTTTTAGAATGCGCATAAAATTTCAAAAAGGTTTAGTGTGTTGGCACCTAAAGCAGGACATCCTATAACATTGCTTGCGCTACACTCTAGTTTGTAAGCTTGCCAGCATATCTTCCCTTGATCCCTGAGTGCAGAACATTAATCCCACATTATTTTACCGCACTATTATTCTTCTCTATGATTAACTAGCATCGGTGTGCTTCATCAGTGAGCGCACATTACTTTCTTCATGTGCTTTTGCCAAACTATAGTTTGTGTTTCTGCTGCATCACAGTTTGTGCGTAAGTTTTCTAGCACTCATGAGCTTTAATTTGTGTGCTTCGCTGATTGAGCGCACAATGTTACTTCTTCCGCTTGCTTTTCCTTCTGTTGTATGTGCAGCCTGTTGATACCAAGTTTTTTCCAGCAAGACAGGATGAAGATGGCGAAGGAGAACGGCTGCGAAGGTGCAGGAATTCACTGCTCTTGGAAAGCATCTCGCCATTTGATCACAAGTGCAGTCTCGCTGATGACTTCATCAAGGCAGGCTATTTGTTTTCTTTTATCTGCTTCTTCCCTCTCTCTCACAAGAAACCAGAGTTGTCTGATATGAGTGCTAGCCACAGCCTTATCTCCTCATGGAGAATAACACTGTGACAATATTTAGCTGTCGGCACCTACATGCCTTTCCTCATAAATTGCGTATGACGGATGCCAGGTTTTGGTAATGATGACGACTCTAAATATGCGGAAATACCTTCATTACACATAAACGGTTTTAGGCTCCTGAACAGCCAAATCATTGCATATTTTTATGAACTAACATGTAGCTGCTATACCATGTGTTTTGTGCAATATGGCCTGGGATACCACTGCGCTAAAAAAAATATACTCTACTGTCTTCTACTACTACTTCTCTCTCTCTCTGTTACATTTAAGGAGAGGCCACAGCCAAACTGTCCTGCACATTTCTTTGAATTCTTATGCACACATGCTAGCCTCCATCGTCAGGACGCCTTCTGTCAGGACGCCTTCTGTCAGGACGCCTTCTGTCAGTATGCGTTCTGTCAGGATGCTTCATCTTTTCAATTCGAACCATATTTTTTGGGTTAGGTTTCCTGATCAAAATGGTCCTGTTCAATAAATGTGTTAGCACTAATAATTTTTGTTTGCAAACGTTATCTTGTGACTCACGTTGCCTTGTTATAGCAAAAGAAAGTTAAAACTCATACTCAAGCAAGGTATGCTTTTGTGAATGCTGCAGGTACCAGACATGCACATAAAAGCTACAGAAAAAGCTTCAGTGGCAATGAAGTTTGTGCTAAATTGTATGTAGAAAGCTCGGCAAAGACACAGCTGCCCATGACACATCTATGAATCGATGTATTGTTACGGATGATCGATGTTTATTCACAGATGAAGACCAGGATGGATGAGAGGTCGCCACAATGTCGCCACCGAAATGTAGCCGTGGCTACTGCTGAGTTCTTCTATCTCCTCCTCTTCTATCTCCTCCTCTTTGACACGTTACGATCCCCCTTTCGCAGACAAAGCCCACGGGGAGAGTCACTGTTTTGTGGGGGGGTAGTAGGGATTAAGGCGTGCAACATGAGCAATCTGGGTTTTGGAACGCCTATCTGCAGATAAAACCAGTGCAACCACGTAAGTTAGGTCGCTCAGGCGATCTAAAACAACAAACGGGCCCACATAATGTGACCTTGCTGCACAAGCCACGCTTGCGTTGTGGGGTCTATAGCAGCACTAGGTCACCTTTCTCAAAATAAATGGCTTGATGGGATCTATCGTACTGATCCTTCGAGCAGTTTTGCGATGCCAAAGTGCGGACGCGGGCTATTCGGCGGGCTTGCTCGGCGAGGAAAAGTGTCTTGGCGATGGAATCCTCAGCGTCCAGAGAAAATGGCAGAATCGTATCGAGGAAGCTCCGCGGCGATCGAGCATAAAGCAGATAGAAAGGGCTGTAATTCGTTGTCTCGTGCTTCGCAGTGTTGTAGGCGTATGTTATGAATGGCAACACATCATCCCAGCTCTTGTGGTTAGAGGACACATACATGGATAGCATGTTCGTCAAAGTTCTATTCATGCGTTCGACAAGACCATTGGTTTGCGGACGGTACGACGTTGAGTGACGAAATTTTGTTCCACATATCCAAAGCAGCGCTTTAACATCGTCGGCCATGAATTGACGACCGCGATCACTTATGATCACGCGAGGTGGGCCATGGCATAGGACGACATAATGCAACAAGAAAGCTGCGATGCAAACAGCGGTAGATGACGGCACTGCTGCGGTCTTCGTGTAGCGTGTAAGGTGGTCTACACAAACGATGATCCATCTATCGTTATTCGATAACCATGGGAATGGGCCCAGAAGGTCCACGCCAACGTGCTCAAAGGTGCGTGAGGGGGAATCAACGGCTGCAGAACACCTGGTGGGGCGGTTGAAGGTCTCTTCCGCCATTGGCATTGGTCACAACTAGCCACATATTGCTTTGTAGTTTGACGCATGTGAGGCCAGTAAAATCGCTCTTGCACACGCTGTAGCGTACGGGTGAATCCAAGATGACCTGATGTTGGATCATGCATGGCATGTAGCACAGCACTACGGAGACTCTCCGGGACTACAAGAAGAAAGCAGGCGCCACTTGCAGAGTGGTTGGTTTTATATAAGAAGCTGTCATGTATGGAAAAACCACCACTGGCTTTCGGATTCAGGGCCATCATGACAAGAGGTTCCAGAGTGATGTCGTTGCGTTGATCCTCCTGGAAGATCGCGTCTGGAAATTCAGGTGCAATAGTGGCCAGACAGTCATCGAAAGTGCCTTCGTCAGAATTTGCCGTTGGCAGTGGCAAGCGGGAAAGACAGTCGGCGTCAGCATGCCGGCGGCTGCTTCTGTATTTCACTACAAAGTTGTACTCTTGTAGTCGTAAGGCCCACCGTGCTAGACGACCAGACAGATCCCGAAGGCTGACCAGCCAGCATAATAAATGGTGATCACTGACTATGCTGAATGGGTGACCATAGATGTAACAGCGAAATTGCTGAACAGCAAAAACAGCTGCAAGGCATTCCTGCTCAGTGACTGTGTAGTTTCGCTCAGCATTGCTTAAGCAACGAATGGCATAAGCAACGTGTTCGGCGTCGTTTCGCCGTTGAACAAGTACCGCTCCAATGCCTATTCCGCTGGCATCAGTATGAACTTCGGTAGGGGAACACGGATCAAAATGACACAGGATGGGGTCCGACGTAAGTAAGAATTTAAGCTGACGGAACGATGACTCACATTCTGGTGTCCACTCGAACGATACATCCTTTTGCAACAGACGTGTCAACGGGTGCACAACGTCGGCGAAGTTTGGGACAAAACGACGGAAATAAGAACATAGTCCCAGGAAACTGCGAAGTTCCCGCGCTGACTGCGGAGGCTGGAAGGCACTGACCGCTTCAATCTTGCGGGGGTCAGGTCTGACTCCATCTTTGTCGACTAGATGACCAAGAGCCAATGTCTGTCGCTCCCCAAACCTACACTTCCCAGAGTTGAGAACCAAATCTGCTTTCTCCATGCATTTCAGAACCAGGCTAAGGCGCTCGTTATGTTCCTCAAAAGTGCAGCCGAAAATAACAACATCATCCAGGTAGCAGAGACATATTTCACACTTTAGACCGCGGAGAATTGTGTCCACGAATCTCTCGAACATTGCGGGCGCATTACAGAGCCCGAACGGCATAACGTTAAATTCGAATAAACCGTCCGCTGTAACAAAGGCGGTCTTCTCTTTGTCGACGGGATCCACAGGTATCTGCCACTAGCCTGAACGTAGATCGATGGATGAAAAGTAGGAGGCAGAGTGTAGGCAGTCTATTACATCGTCAATTCGCGGGAGTTGGTACACATCCTTCCTGGTAATTGCATTTAGTCGCCTACAATCAACACAAAATCTCCACGAGCCATCTTTTTTCTTTACCAGGATGACAGGTGCCACCCACGGGCTTGATGATTCTTGAATGACATTTTTCCTCAGCATACCTTGTACCTGGTCCGCAATAATCTTGTGCTCTGATGAAGACACTCGGTAGGGCTTCTGCCGAAGAGGATGTGCCGATCCTGTGTCAATGCGATGACGAGCACGCGAAGATGGGATAGTTGTACGGTGCTCATCTTGAGAGAAGTCGAACACGGGAGCATACTGGGATAGCAGTTGTACTAAGGTGTCCCGTTCACGTGAAGACAAAGACTTGCTGACCATGCGTAGAATTTTCTGCTCGTAAGGGCGAGTGGCTCGTTCTTGAGTGGAATCCTCGTCCCTGACAACCATCAATGAACAGCACGTGACGTCATCAAAGACAGCAATCTTCATGTGTTCGGGACCACGCACAGGGATGGCAGAACAATTTAACGTCCACAAAAACGGGCTACCATTGTTCACGGATACGATACTATTGGGTACCAGTAGGTTTTCCCACAAGAGTCACCAAAGGGTTTTACCACAGCGTCAAATGAAGTGTCTGTACAAGATGCGATGACGGATACTGGTGCTAAAGATCACTAAGGCAGCGTCACTCCCTCAGCAACGGCAAATGTCTTTTGTCCAGCGGGTTGTTGATCCAGGAGGTCTGATAATGACAGATCCTGACAAGCATCGACTCCAGGTTTTCCGCTATTTATCGAAAGCTCGCTGGCACCACAATTGACTGAAGCCCCGCAGGTCTGCAGAAAGTCTGTCCCTAATATAACATCGTGCGTGCAGCGTTCTAAAATCACAAACTCGGCTAAATAACACTTGTCCACCAATAACACATTTACAGCACAAACACAAAGAGGACGCAATATTTCACCGTTTGCTCCACGGAATTTAGCATGCGTGTCGAAGGAAAACATCACTTTGCGTCGAAGCCGGTTCGTGAAAGAAAGGCTCAGAACTGATCTCATAGCCCCGGTGTCCACCAATGCCATTGTACATATACCATCAATTATGACTTCCACTTTGTTTCTTAACATTGTAACCAGTGGAGGTATTAATGTTGTGTCGAGTCTGGCGACCTCACCTCCATCGGCCGCGCAGTCTAGTTTCCCGGCGGCTGTGGTGAGAATGAACGTCACCTCAGTGAAGGAGAGTGACGTTGACGTGAAGACGGTGGAGTGAGACTGCGGTCTGAAACGGGCGAGTCATTGCGGTGATTCCGTCAAGAACTGTTGATGGGGAAGGTCGTCGACGAAGTAAAGGAGCGTGGAGGCCACAAATTGTCGAAGTTAGGACGTTCAGTGCCATAGGACGTTGGCGGTGACTCATACTACCTCAGTGCCCAGCGACGCTGACGACAGAATCGGGAGATGTGTCCTGTGACACCGTAAGTATAACACACGGGAGGCTCGCGGCTAATGTTCGGGTAGGATGGGTATGTCTGTGGCTCCGAGTAAGCCATTGCTGAACAACGGGCATATCCCTCAGCATGCTCGTTGCCGGTTTCCCGGTGGTAGTTCTCTTGCGTTCTCTTTGGCCTTCTCGAGCGGTACTCCTCAACAGTCGTTGCAGCGATGGAAAGGGGAGCTGTTATAGGATTGCACGGATGTTGACAATCACAGAACTCATTGTTCAATTCCGTGCAATGACGTAACTCCTCTCTAACAATCTGTCTAATGGTCGTCGCGAGATCGACTGATGGGATGTCATCTTCAATGCTTGCAACAGTTGTTATGTTTGCTAGCTGGCCAAACTTCGGGATTATGCGGTGCAGTTTGAGAGCCTCAAAGGTACGGCAATGACGTATTACGTCGGCGACTGAGCCAAGGTTCTCTTTACCAATGAGGAAGTTGTAAAAGGATGTATCGTTCGACTGGACACCAGAATGTGAGTCATCGTTCCGTCAGCTTAAATTCTTACGTCGGACCCGATCCTGCGTATTTTGATCTTCATAGATGATAAATCATTCAACAATACTCCAATGGATGCATAAAATGCCTAATGGGACAATCACAAGGAGACAAGTGATGACAGATAGTGGAAGCTCTAGAACAGTTGAAGGAATGAATCTCGAAAATAATGGAAGCAAAGCATGAGCAACACATGCATAGGGTGATGTTGCCAAATCTTTTCCCCTGTGAAAGTTTTGCAGTTTATATTGAATGGCTATTGCAGTGTCATTGTACAGCATGTCTTCGCTTCATTTTCACTTTCATTTTATGTGTTTGACAGCTGACAGCTACTGTTACACTTGTACAGACGTTAAGCTTCAGATCTGAAATGTTAGGCACATGTACAAATATGATAAATTACACAGAGATTAGACTTTCGAGACTTTCCTGCATTTAATTGCCTTATTTATGCCACTTCAATACATATTGCAATAATTATGTTGGAGCATATTCTTTACTTTGTACTATTGTTAATTTCTAATGTCTTTTTTGGCTTCTCCCTGGCTGCATTTCTTTCTTTCAAATATTTTGTTATCTTATTGATAATTCTCAAACTGGTAATTCTGATATCACAGGTTTGTGTTTATGTGTAGGAAGACGTTGAACTTCTGTCTGCCCGCAAGATTTTGCAAAAAGCTCGGCCCGACTGCAGCTGGTTCTTCCTGGTTTCCCTGGCCTCTATTGTGGTTGGAGCATCCCTGCCTGTGTTTGCAGTATTCTACAGCGAAATATTCAATGTGAGTACATGTCACTTCCTTGAAATGAAATATTCTGGACGTTTCTCTTAACTTGGTTACTGGCAGCAATTTCATGACAGACACACATCATTTGTTTTCCGTGATCACGAGGGCTTCGATGGGAATTCAGGGCGCAGGCTCCTTTCCCAAGCGTATCACCCCTGAAGGTAGCCGAATGTCAGGCCGGCGTTCGGCTACCATATAGCATGTGCATAAAATAGCAATAGCATATGCACATAAAAATTCAAAGAAATGTGCAGGACAGTTTGGTTGTGGCCTCTCCTTAAGGGGGGACGCGGGTTCTAGAATGGTAAAAAAACGCCGAAAAATTTATTTTTGGAAAAACGCATTTTAGGAATGTTTGGCCTTCAAGCAGCTGCCCTCAAATTATTAACCCTGAATTCGATCGGTAAATAGGAAAAAATCGGCTTTCAAAACGCCACGGGAGACGCGAAACGACCTGCGGCAGGCAAAATTTCTTCAAACTTCCCGCGCGCGCCGCGGGCGCAGCCGCCAACCGACCACCGCCATCTTGGGCTTGTTTTGTAGCTGTTTTCTTTGTGAGCATTTTGCGCCAGCTCAAAATGGCGCCTCTCAAGCTGAACGACCGCTCTCGCCGCTTTCCCGAAGGGTGGTTCCGGGCCTCTGATTGGGCAAAGCGCGCGCGCGCAAGGCGAGCCCCCCGTCTCGCGCCTCCCATTGGCTGGCGCGCCCACCGAGGCGGCCATTTTGCTTTTTTTTGTTTGTTTTGCGTGCGCCGCCGTATCTCCGTTGCTCCCGGTTTCTCGCGGTCGTCTGCTACGCTTGTGTTCACGCGGCTCGCGCACCGCCTTTTCGTCTTGCGCTCGTCTGAAGATAACGCGTTAATCTTACGGAAAGCAACGAAAGCATCCATCGAACGCACGGCTGAAGATCGCGGACGAAGGCGCGCTACCCGAATGGCCAGAACCACCGCGTCCTAAGCGGCGCATCTAACGTGGCCGTTCATTATTCTACTGGGCGTATTCTACGGCCCATCTGATGTCATCGGATCGTCAGCCAGCGCATCCAGCGGCACCCAAGACTGCGTTGATATGGCATACCATTCAGCGCAAGACCGCGTTGATACGGCGTACTATTCAGCGCGGTGCGCGAACGGTCGGCACGAGCGGAACGGCCGGAACCACCTGTTGCGTCCTAAGCGGCGCATTAACGTCGCCGTTGATTCTACTGGGCATAGCTACGGCCCATCTGATGTCATTGGATCGTCAGCCAACGCGTCCAGCGCAGCGGCATCCAAGACCGCGTTGAGTGGGCGGGTCGGCTGAGCGCGCGAGAAGTGCGGCGATCTTGAAGGAGTCTCTGGCATCATAGTGCGCAACGGACCGGAAATTCAAGTTGCTAGTCGCAAAAGCTTCGGAAGTCGCAAAATGAGCATCTAGACAGTAGTGATACCAAGGTTAGGCTTTCAAAACGGCACAAGCCAGCAAAGAACCCTGCATATACAGCCCTGGCATGCTGTAGAGCAAAGTGTTGTTGAATGACAATAATCAATTTTCGTCATGCAATAAATATTCCATAAATGCGTGATCTTGACTTGAACATTGTGTAAGTTTATTTGTCTATGGAAAGGCTACTTTATTATACAATTTTTGTATTCATTTAGCTTGCAGGCCACTGGAACAGGCACACGAAGTGGTAAATGTAGTTTCTCATGCTGGTTTAGGGGCAGTACATGGCTTTATCACAAGCTTTTCCCAGTTTTCTGGCAGGGTACAGTCATATATTTAGTATAG
Organism: Dermacentor silvarum; assembly: GCF_013339745.2. Lineage (NCBI taxonomy): Eukaryota > Metazoa > Arthropoda > Arachnida > Ixodida > Ixodidae > Dermacentor > Dermacentor silvarum. The sequence continues at coordinate 342,823,926 of NC_051154.1, read as the reverse complement.
TCATTCTCGTGAAGAATAGAGCTACAAAATGATGTCAATAATATTGCTGTAGCTGGATTCTAGAAAAAGTTTCAGCTGTCTAAACTTCAAATGCGTTTTTCTCAGTTCGATGTTTTTACACACCGCACTCAGCCTTACGGGGCTTTTTTCTATGATGTTGTGGAGTGACAATAACAAGTTTGGTATCAGTGTATTCGTAATGAAATGATCTAGGGGGTGATGCTATTTATGTTACTCTAGCATCATTTTATAAATTACAATCAAAAGTAACAATGGAGTGAAAATAAGAAAAATACATTCACAGTCAATGTTGGTCTCCTTTCTTACCTTTATAATGCTTTCAAACAAATAAAAATAGCATCACCCCCTAGAGCAAGTCTTTGGCATTAAAGTCATGCTCTTACTTTTTGTCTTTGACAAGAATAAATTGCCAAAAAGCCCCATAAGAAGTACTCATAAAATTTATTTCCAGATTTTAATACTCTCTGAACTAGAGTAGCTATCAAAAAACTAATTATAGATTTGAAATCAGTGTGAAAAATTGATCTAAGCAGTGAAGTTTAGTTAAGATAGAACCAAAACTAAAGAAAAAGTTTTTAGAACCCACGTCCCCCCTTAAATATAACAGAGAGAGAGAGAAGTAGTAGTAGAAGACAGAAGAGTAGATTTTTTTGGCGCAGTGGTATCCCAGGCCTTTTCATACTTGTACATTTTTATTGTTTTATGATTTAATAAACGTCTTTCTCTCTTAACTTGGTAGTTGTGTATTGCAAACTCAGTGCATTGTATTTTCCAAGATCAGGACGCATTAACATTCTGATAAACTTTATCACCCTGTTAACGTTGTTTTACGATAAATGTACTTACTTCAGTATGAATGTATACATAAGAAAAATGGAGCAGCGCGTATGCCCCTACAGACACTGAAAGATACATAAACACAAGAATTATGCTAAAGCGCACAAGGCTAATACATTGTGTACTGACTGTAATCACGCTATCCCCCCTCCTTCTTTTTCCAGCAGTGAAACAGGTAGTTTACTCATGTCCACAAACCTATCCATGTAAAGGGCTTCTTATATCAGGCAGTTTGTTACAGCTTTATGCATGCTTATGCAAAATGCTTTTCTGACTATCAAACAGTATGTTATCAGTAGTGACATTAACAAAGTTGGTGTAGTACAGGGCTCATCGACATCTAGAAGTGACAACATTCCTGGCACAGAGCAAAGCACGCTATCTTTCCTGTGACTAGTGCAAGAAGCGCTGGTGTCTCCGAGCGACGTCATTCTTAACACAGTGCCAAGTACATTATCTTATCACTGTGTGGAAACACTGCCGACCGTTGATGTGTCTTGTGCTAGTTTTGCGATATATCGCAAAAATGAAAGTATCTTTCAAAAATGATTGTTCAATCGTGTAGCCCAAGTTTGTATATGCATGTTGCTGTGTGCACATACACTTGCCCTTAGCGAAGACATGCCGTGGCCATGATGTTCTAGCAATGCCTTTTATGCTATTTCTTTTCACGCTTTTCACTCTTCGTCAGTGGTCAAAACGATGCTGCGCATGCGTTATCAACAGGATCAGCCAACCACGAACAGTAGTTGATAAGAGGAGCATAGCATTGAGCAGAAGCTGTCGCTACAAAATTGTGGCCCGTATCTTGACCATTGTCATGCTGTTGCTACAGATAGACGAACATACAGTCAATGCATGCACCAAATTCTCATTGGCGAATACTAGATTGACTAGGCTTCGCTAATTATATTTCACGCAGTGCTGGCGACATGGCTGACAACTATGCCGGCGACGTCTCAAAACGAATGAAATTATCACTATTTCTGCTTGACTTGGTGGCCATATCAGCACGTGGTTGCACAGACGGAGTCTGAATGATCACACAGCGTGCTGTAAAGTGTCCGAAATTTCGGTCGTCCTTATACATTAAGTCTATGGGGCTTTATGCATTAAGTCTGGGCTGTCCAAATAATCAAGCATGTCTGAATTATCGGTGTCCAAATAATCGTTCGGTGACTGTACCCAAAAGTCAAGCAGAATATTACATGAAAGAAAATTAGATTATTTAGCATGGTTTTCCTGTTCACGTATAAGTTTCATAACAACTGATTTATTAAGAAAGGTGAGTTAATGCATTCAATTTTTGCATGTTTGTTCATTTTTTGAGCTGATTTTTAAGTTAATCTTTGTGGGACTTCCATGCATTGCGCAATATAATAGGTGCATGAAACTGCTTTATCCTCACAGATTTTACTACATATATTTTAAATAGCACGTCTATTCTCCGCAAATACTGGTATGTTTCTGTTGCTAATATGCAGTGTGTGTCCTTGCAAAATATTTGTTATCGTAATGGCATGTTTCTTGTAGTTTTAAGGTATAATGGAAATGAAAAGAAGGCATTAGAGGGATGGGCATTTCAATCTTTATAATTTTTTTGTAAATGCTGTTTTTATTTTTACTTATAATGTATTGAATGGCGGAGTCTGAGCAACATTTTGTGTTCTTTTTGGAGCAACTGTGTTCCAATAGCAGAATTAGTCTCATGTTCAAATGAGAGATTGAGAGCTGATTTCGAGCAGCCATCACTTCGCGGAGCAGTCGAAGCTGCTCTGCGAAAATCGGCAGAGTGGACCAGAACTCTCTGCATTATGTTTTTCCTTCATGTGTGCATTTTAGTTTGTTTCCTGCTCATCGTGCTCAGTAGCACTGTGGTAGTCATCGCTTTCATTGTGATTACAGGCGCCATGGACACCTTGTCGTGGCATGCTGCATTTCTTTTGATACTCAATAGTGACAGCTCCGACTCAAGGTCTGTTACATGTGACAAATTGGACACAGACAGCGATGCTGTAACCGCCACTTTTGAGCACACATTTGACAGGATGTTTAAACTGCCTGCAAAAAGACCCACATTTGTCGGTTTTATTGACAATGTTGTTCGGCAATGCTTGGTGAGACATAGAGTTGAAAACTTCCGACTTCGAAATGCAAGACCAAACATAGACAGGCTGATGACACTGGCAGCAAAAGCAGATGACCACGTGCAGGGTACTCTGGGTAATGCTGAATCCGGTAGAGAACTTCCGCTGCCACTCTCACGTTATGTGCTCCAGAAGCATAGGTTGTGTTCCCATTATGGATTTGGAGGCATTGCACCAGAAAGAGGTGCTCGCTCATGAAGGCCATCGGCTGCTCCAATTCTGCCACTGGAATTCACCATTGAAATTCTATCAGCTGATGAAAACATGCAAAATTTCTCCTGCCCAATGTATGCACCATAAACAGACTTGTGCAATCTGAAGCTCTACATGCCATGTTGAGTCAGTGTCTATGGCGTTCTGCAGCTTAGTAGGAGGTTGCGGGTTTGATTACTGGCCACTGTTGCCTCATTTCAGTGGGAGCAGAAGGCAAGAATGGTCATGTATTTAAATTTATGTGTGCATTTTAAGTACCCTCAGGCAGTCAAACGTAAACCAGAGCCCTTTGACTAGAGTGCCTAGACAAAAGCAGTGTTGTTTTGGGCCATTAAACCTTACAAATTAATCAATCAATCGACCAATCATTAAGTCAACTTATCTATCTGTATTAGTTCCAAATCCACAAAGCTTTTTGATTCCACATTGTACAGCCAGATCTTGGAAGAAAAAACATCTTTCACACATTTTGTACTTTTCATAAACCTCTGCAATAACATGTACAGCCGTGCGTAAAAGTATACGGACCAGGAGTTGCGTGATAAAGCCGATTTTTTTCCTCTGCCTATGAACGCAATTTGAAATTGAGTACTGCAGTCCAAACTTGGCATTGCAAACTTTTCTGTGTACCCGTTAATTCCAGTTTATGCTTAATAATTACGAAAAAATTCAGTTTTTTTGGTGACCCTGGGTCCGTATACTTTTGCTCAAGGGTGTACATCTATAGATATCTGTTAGATTTCATTGTGTATTTCCAAAACTAGGAATAAAAATCTTGTGCATTTGTTTTGTGAAGTGTACTGAGTCCAGATGAAGATAGAAGTGTAAATAGGACGTCACTATAAAAGGTTTCTGAATTGAGCAGGCGGGGAAATACTTTTTATATGTAGCTTTCAAAAAAACAAGATGAGAATGGGATGTCAGCACTTGAACTGTCCCCACCTAGCTTCACTCTCAGCTTGCTTTGTTAACCATAGTACCTTTGCCAGAGTAGTGCTCACCTAGTAACATTGTGCTCTCACATTGTAGACATTCACCCTGGTTGGGCAAGATATGCAAGACGCTGCTTTCTTCTGGTCCATGATGTTCCTGGTCCTGGCAGCTGCTAGTGGTCTGGGGCACTTCTTCAGAGTAAGTCAACATTTGTTGTTCGTAGCCACAGTCATACAAAGTGACAGACAGTGATGCCAGAGAAAGCATAGGGAAAGCAAATTGTTATGCTTAATACAAGTGTGGAAATAATAAGGTAAAGGGAAATGAAAGTGTAACTTGCTGCAGGAGGAGACTGAACCTGCATCTCCGCATTACGTGTTCAATGCTCTACCTATCAGGCTACCATGATGCCTTCCCACCAGCCACTTTGTTGGGTGTTTGTGTACAAGGTTAGTCCTGGGGATTCCATGTCTACCACCTTGGCCGTGAGCGGTGCTGGCTAAAACTAAACGCAATAGCCACTGTGAATGAGCACGTGATCACGGGTTCAATCCTTGGCCATGACTACCGCATTCTGATGGCGATGTTAGGCCAACACACTTGGGTACTTAGATTTAGGTGCACGTTGCAGAACCCCAAGGGGTCGAAATTAATTCGGAGCTCCCCACTACAGCATCACTCATAGCATGTGTGTTGCTTTGGGACATTAAACCCCATAACTTTTTCTTTCTTTTGTTCTGCTATCATTCATAGCCACGCTAATCTTCACTGATGTGAACCTGATGTTTAACAATCGCATGTATTTTGAACCCTTAATATTTTTCTCTTTATGTTCCTTCATAGCTGCACCATTGTTTAGATCAATAACAGAATTTGTGAGGACAGGGTAGACGGCAAGACCAAGACTAGACTTACGAGCATTGGGCACAGGGGATGGAGATGTGTGTAGTTCTGACGAACAGGAACTGTGTCTTGCCTGATATTATGTAGTAGCAGGTAGGAAATTGCTTATGCATGTCATAATGCAGTTAGTTTGCATAACACTGTTTGATTATTTTTCTGATCTTATGCAAAGCTATGGGAACTGAACTCATTTAGGTTAGTCACACTTTCGGACCAGGATTGCATGGTATCCTTCCCATGGCAGGTACAGAGGAATAGACCTTTATAAGTCATGCAATACCAAGTTGTTGTCCCTCGCTTATGGTGTTCATAGTCCAACAAACTTGATTGAACTGATCATAGTTACAAGAGTTATTACTTGAACTGTGGTTTACTTTGTGCAGACGCTGGGTGTAGGCATTGCTGGTGAAAACCTGACATTCCGCCTGCGGGTGCTGTGTTGGCCAACATACTGCGGCAACACATGGGCTGGTTTGATGAAGACTCCCATTCCTCTGCCAAACTGGCCTCTCGGCTAGCGAGTGACATTCCTGTTAAAACTGTGAGCGGAACGGAATGTCTTGCTTCTTATGAAAAGGAAATGCGCTAGCATTTTTTTGTGATGGCTGTATCATTCTGGAACACTTACACATCAAACAGCTGTCATAGGTTGTGTCTCCTTTTTGAAGTCTATAAAGCGTTTTCTATTTGTTTCATTTGCATTTTCAGGTAGTTCACTTTGATTTCATTCAGTACATTGAACATCCTGGCCATTCAGGCTTATGAAAGAAAGCAAATCCTAAATCACTAGGTAACACTAGTAGGTGTAGTATTGTGCATAGAGAATCTGAGAGCTCATTCAAGTAACGAGTTTAACATAACTTGCTGTATGATTTTCTTCAAGATCATCTTTTTAAATTTGCGTGCTTTTTCTGTTGAGAAATCTGCCCTCCACAACTCTCAGAAAAGAGGAAAAAATCTGTGCATATCAGCTGCGCAAACAATACAAGATCATTTTAGTGGCTTTACAAACAATTCATCACAATTTTTAGCACAAAACCAAAACTCTGAAAGCAACCCTGTTTTGTATGTTCAGTGTGTATGTTCACTGTCACCATTTCTCCCTATTGAATAGCAGTGGGGCTTCACTGCAGTGTGATTTGCAGTACAGTGAAGCCGCACTTGAAACAAGTCACGCTAAACCAACATACACTTTTTACCTAAATTTCTTTAATTTTTTGTGCATGCACATGCAAGAATATAGTAATTTGTTCCTGAACTCCACCGTGTTCATTCAGATTTATCAGTATGCAGATCTGTCATTATGCGATAGTTGTCTGCACAATTTCTGATCATTGGTGTATTTATGGGTAATTGTACTCACAGTGTCGACATTGGTCATCATTGTATCCTTTATTTGCCGCCTTAGCGGAAGTGACACTGTTGGTACCTTGTGAATTTGCAGGCTACTGCCTGGCAGTAATGTTCACAGCACTCATAACACTTGGAACGAGCTTGGCATTGGCCTTTGCCTTTGGCTGGAAACTGGCCCCGGTGGCCATTGTGCCCATCCTGGCCCTGGCCGGTGGCCTGCAGCTGCGTGTTGAAAAGGCCTCCCAGCGTCGCGATGCTCACCTCATGACTCACGCTATTGAAGGGAGTGAAGCATCCAGCTCACGCTTACACTCCTGTTGTCGAGATGAAATATTAGTGCCTAAGTCATCTGCTTTCACTGAGCTCAGTAGTCTGAGTTTATGTAGTCAAGCCTATATATAAAAATCCTGAATAAAATGAATCATTCTCTATGTTGAACATGCGAAACTTACTGAGAGATGCTTATGTAAAATAACTCCCTCATAGTGAACTGAACATTGGATATATAGAACTCGGGGGTTCCACTGCAAGCACCATAAAGCCGCTTGCACACCACGAATGCAGTGTTAGGGGAGGGCAGTACTTTATTATTTTCTTCTCATGCTTTTTTTATTATTATTAGACTGGAGCACATCTACACAATCATGCCGTCTTTAGTGACACTGAAAAACAGGAAAAAAAGATACAGGCAAAAAATGCTTCCTGCTTCATGTAGTGTTTTCAATAAAGATTCCTTTTTTGCTTCTTACTCGCACTGAAAATAAAAATCTGTATATAATAAACGCACAACAAAAGTTCATTTAAGTTCATTATAGAGAAGTTTGGGTATAGTATCTAATTGATACATCGAGCTATTTTTAGCACGTAAGCCTGTTTGTTATAACCAGGTTCCACTGTAGTTGAGGGAATTTCGCTGGCACATTTGAAAAAAATTTAGCCTTTCTAAGCATGCCCGCTTCACCCACTGTGATGAGGCCAAGACTTATGTGTGCTTCTTTCTGGGTAGAAATTTATATTGCATATAGCATTGGGTATTGTGGCGGTCTCATATCTTACAGGAGTACCGACCACCATGGGTTCCGGCTTAGCAAGCCACTGGGCCATGTCAGCCATTGCCTATCGTAATCTAGTGCGCCGCTGTGTATGCGCTCAAGTCGCAAAAGGGGCCACCGACCGCTATACACCCAAGAAAACACAGTACAGTAGAACCCCGCTGTTACGTTACTGTGTGCTGCGTTTTCCCGGCTGTTACGTTGTTTTCAGCCGGTCTCGGCACAGCTCCCATAGAACCCAATCCATTGGTAAACCCGCTGTTATGTCGCAACTGTGGGACCGCTCCCCCAACATACATTGCGAACTGCCATCCCGCGCCGGCCCGAGCGGCCATTTTGACTTTTAATGTCGTTTGGCTTGGTTGTTTGACGATGGCATTGGCCGTCCAAAGTGCCAGGGGTGACACTTCTGACATATTTTCGGTTTCCGCCAGCAAAAGTATGGCCCTTGAGACCGGTATTTCCTATCTGAAGAGGGTGTCTATGACGCCTTGTGGCCCTAAAATTGGTTTTGGCTCATAGATTTTCCGTATGAATTCCAAAGGCGATAACGCCGTCGCTGCGCGCCGTATGCTGTATGTGCGAGTGAAAGCGTGCCAGGGGGGCCGACGACTGCGTCTAAATCTCGCACGCAAAAGAAAGAAAAGCAGGGAGGAAGCGCACCTTCTTCCGTTGCACTCGAGGCACCGGCGAGGGGGGAGGGATAGTGGGCGGCGTTGTACGGTACTCTGGCATCAACTGCATACTGCGCGGCTGCGTGGCAGCGCGTGGTCACGCGGGCCGCATCTTGAAAGCGATCTATGTTGGGGGCAGAGTCCACGCAGTGTAGGTGCGGGGGCGGCTCGTAGCGTTGTGTGTGCTGTGTGTTCTCGGCGCTCAGTTTGCATTGAAGCGATAGACAACAGCATGAAGGTCACTTCGCTTGCTTCTGCAGCGGCGCTTAAATTCCTCACGCCAGCGTTTGACAGTGTGGACTCGAATGTGATGTGTTCATGTTTGCCTGTGGTCGCTGATGCCGTGCTTGTTAATATAGTTAATAAGCGAATGTTTACAAGTTTATGCAGACAATAAAACTACTATTCTTACTTTGTATAGCTGTCTACTAATTTGCTATCGCAATCGATACTTCGGCTGTCGGCCGAAACTACGACTTTTTTTCACACGTAATAATGAAAATAATATTGTGTGCAGTTCAACACTACTCCCCTTTCTCAATTTTTCCTTTTTCCCGGCTCTTACGTTTTTTTTACGGTCCCGTGAAAAACGTATCAGTGGGGTTCGACTGTATTGCCCTAAGTTAGTAGAAACTTTTATTTGTCTCTGGCGACACCCAGCAGGGCATAAATGCCCGGTCCCCGGCCGGCACGGGAATCAAAGGGCTCCCTCGCCAAGAGCAAAAAATACAGAAAGGGGCACCGGTATCATGTCGCTGCAGGTGTATGGCTTCCCGCGACACGTTGATAAGAAAAGTCGCCGTGGTTATGTTGCTTGCTCTCGCAATAAATGGGCCCACTTGTGTGAGCTCAAGCAATCTCCGTCAGCCTTGCCCTATGATAAGTGCGGCATAGCGTAGGAGGGCTGGTAGGAACACGCGCGAACATTGGGCACCACTGTTTGGCTTAGCATCTGGAGAAGGAGCAACACCAGCTATGTACGTGCTAAGCCCGCTCACGCTCACTCTGCTGATCACGATTAGTCGCACCGCTGCCACCAGCGCGAGCACTACCGCTGCAAACAGGTCTGTTGCCAAGGCTACTCTGATAGTTGTCGCAAGTTGAAAGGGAGAGGTGTAGGGACGACAGAAAAGGTGAATGCCCGCACAAAAGCACCGGGGTGCACCTCCATCCCCACAGTATTTACTGTAAAGGACTTAATTTTCATGAGGATGGAATAGACATTATTTTTATGAACTGCCACCTTTTTTGCAAAAATTAGTTACAGTGAACAATTTGCATGTTGAAATGCAGGTCTCACTTCTCTGTGTTGGGAAATTCACTGCCTGCAAACTAGACTTGACTGAAAGCCCTTTATATCAAGCACACAGAATGCAAGTTGTTTGCAAGACATTGAAAATGGCTTTTGCCAGACAAATCAAATTCTGCAAAGCGAGGCTTCTTGCCTCTTTAGGAAGATTGTGGCGACCGGCTTCACTTTTGGAGAGCTGCCTCCACTCCAAATGTCTAAGTATATAACCTCGTTGGTTCAGTGTCCACCGGTGGCATGTTGTTTTTTCGTGCAGTTTCATTTCCATTTAATTTATCATTTTATACATTTCATTTAAAATTACAGATAACTACCACAATGCTTTCCTTCACTTCATTATCTGTTGGCTTTTTTTAAGGTTGTGATTAGCCTATTCTGTATCCCTTTAGTCAGTGTCGAAAGCGGCATACAGTAACACTATGCTAGACATAACTGCAGTCTACCTTTAGCTTATGGTGTAGCTGGTCTGCACAAGGTGCCACAAGATATATGGGTTTAGCATCCTGAACAACCCGATAATCACATGCCGAAGCTACAGCTTGCGTCGTGAACTTCATTGTGGACGTTCTCCTATATTTCGTATAGGCTCAAAAATATTCATACCACTCATCCATAGCACCCAGAAATTGTTATTGTCATCAATATGAAAGGGAACATCGATTTTTTTTAACTACAATAACTCGTTATACATAGGTTCAAATCTAAATGCTTAATACGTTCTCCTTATGAACTTTTAGCTTAATTGAAAATTTTTATGAAGGGTTCTGTCACAGACCCCTTGAACGAGGCACAAACGCCGGACCAAATTCCAAAGCCGACTTATCAGCTTATGAAAATAATCCCGCGAAAGCAAGAACTATTAAGAATGGGCCCTCTGGTGTGCCAGCAAACGCCGGTTGCTGTCCAAAGACCGAGTCAGAGCCCAGAGTTGTCAAAACACAACAAAATATATTCTTCACACAATGCAGTTACACACACACGTGTACAATTAGGCTAGACACATCACAATACAATTCAGTTCAGTATTCACAAAACACAGTAAAGTAATTATTGACAGGCACTAAGAGTCCAACACGTAAAGTACAAAACGAATAGGAACACTAAGTGTCCAATCTTATTCACCCGTGCTGGTTTTGAGTCGGACGAACTTCTTCCGGAAATGCAGACGCTCGATGAACTCGTCTACTAGCTTGCCGGGGAATCCCCTTCTTTCATAGACGGTCAGTCTTCACGTTACATCTCTTCATCGGCGCAGTCTGGTCCCCCTTCTGATTCTCGCACGGCGTTTTTATAGCGTCCACAGGCATTCTCGAACGTTCCTATCGGAGTCCTGATCCGGTAGCATGGCTAAAGCCTGGGAATCTTCTACTCAATTCTCGCATATTCGACCGTCGCCGTTGGAGCGTCATTGAGGGGGGGGGGTGTTGGTACCTCACCCTGCTGGCGTGCGCTCGGGCTGTAGCAATCTCTCTCTCTCCCGGCTCGTCGGGTGAGACGGTGTCTCAGCGCCCGCACTCTCTCTTTGGGTGATTCCACGAGAGATCAAGGCAGGTCCAAAAATTCATATTTTAGATTTCATTCAATATTTTATATTTTGTGCACATATCACTCGGTAGTACAAAAGTGAACTTGCCTTCTTTGACAAATGGATACTTTAGGAGAAAAAAAAATATCAAAGTTCTTCAGGTTGCAGGCGCCATTTTCATGCACCGGGCATTCTTGCAAATTCACAACAATGTGAAATACAAAATATTACAGCTACAAAGAATGCATTTTCTTCTGTAAGACGTATACGTAAAGAAGAGTCAGCAAGCGTTGTTTGAGGCTTCTGTGCAAAACGGAAGTGTTTTAGAAAAAATTCTTAATTTGCTACACCTCTCGAAATTTGCTATATTTATGAATTTTTATCTACTAAACTAATGCATGCAGCCCTTTGAAATTTGGTGGGCTATGATACCTTAACCTGTTCAACGATTGTGCTGAATATTGTTGCTATAGGGCAAATTTCCATTTTTACAGTTTGGCTCAAATGTGAAGTTTTGAAGAAAATGAACATTACTTAAAAATCAAAATAAAAAAACCCCATCGTTAATTTTTCTCAAAATTTCGTAAACAGCTGTCCACAGACACTGGAAAAAGAACATTAAAAAACATCTTGCATTATTTTGTATTTAATGACAATATATGTGGTAGAAATGAGAGCTTCGCCGGGATGCAGCAAGGTGCTAAGGAATAGGGACATCGGGGTAAAAAGAACGTCTATTAACCTCTGACTTGCCTAAACTTGGCCATGATTGCGACAAAAGGGCAGTTTTGGTAAACTAGTATTATGATTGCAAGCACGTAGTTCTCGAATGCCTAACTTTCTGACGTAAATTGTGCTGCTGGGCCATCATTCGCGCCCATATTTTGTTAGTGCTTTCAGATGATGATCTTCTAAAAATCGTCTATTTTGAACGAGTTGGTAGAGTGTAGAAGAATGAGGAGTGGGTCTGTGGGAGGCGGTGGCAAACAGTTGGTAAGGCGAAATACGTTGAAAGTTGCTGGCGGTGTGGCCACCGCCTTAAGAGGAAGCTTTAGCTTGGATGCTCCTATCTAAGTACATGTAAAACGAGAATTCGTTTTTCTCGGCAACCACTGCACCACATTTGATGATGTTTGTTGCAGTTAAAAGAAAAGTGAAACTCTAGTGACTGTTGGTTGCGATTTTTTTATTTAAGTCGTCAACTCTTTAATAAAATGGACAAAATAGCAGAGCTTAAGAAAACGAAACTATCAAATTTACAACTCTAACTCAGCAATGAAACATGATATCACAATCTTATAAACTGCACCAAATAGTAAATCTAAAGTGCACAAAATTGCTATTTCTACATGGCTTTAAAATAGACTACTATTTTTTGTGTAGAACTTGTGCAAAATCCTTGTAAACAATGTAACATATTCACGTAAGAAATAAATTGGCATATCAAATTTGTGTGCTTTGAATGCTCTAATAGATGCCGTTTACGGGTCTGCGATATCTTTTATATAGGTGCAGAGCTACGAATTTGTAAACTTTGCGCCTCTAGTTTTTTCAAACTTACCAATTCTTGAAAATTCCAGTTAAATAATGCAGGCCAGAAATCGACATTTCGCGTCTGACAGTCACTAGAATTTACCTTTCTCATGTGCAACAAATTTAAGTAAAATCGGCCCAGTGGTTATCTCAGAAAATCGTTTCTGCGTTTTACATGTATTTGAATAGGCGGTATCAGAGTTGGGCCCGAGCTAAAGCTTCCTCGAGCAAGCTTTATTAGATTCGCTTCATTAGATTTGTGTGATCTGGCCCTCTGGATCAGTTGGTCTTATTTGAAAATGCGGAAAGAACCGCCATTACTGCAGCGCTTCGTAAACTGAGGACGCGTTCTCAGCACGCTATCATCCGTTCGGATTTGTCAGCGGTGCTCCAACAATTATCCCGTGCATTGTATGGCAGCAAGTTCGGCCGATAGTCATTGATGTTAGCTCAGGAGCTCAGCAATAGGCATTTCATTGTGAAGTTTCAGTGGATACCACCACATGTTGGACTTGCAGGCAATGAGGCAGCAGATTACATTAAGAGTGCCAATGAATCAGCCCTTATATAAAGACGTCTCAGCACTTTGAATATCACCTCACCATCCAGGAGTGGTTTAAGGTATCCGTCACGCAGAAGCTATACGCTGTTTCATAGAGTAAGAACTAGTTCCGCGAACACCCCCCCCCTTCCCTGTTAACGCGGAACAGTTCATCTGTACCTGCCAATACTGCAATAAAAACACAAACGCTCTACTTGAGGCTTCGCACAGAAGACAATTTCCTTAAGAGTGTGCGGAACAGATAATGTTTCCCAAAACTCATAAATTTCTGAGAGAGGAAGTGTCGTGCCTCTTTCCACCTGTTCAACCCCCTTTTTAAAGAGGCGGCAGAAGAGAGCAACCGCTGGCACTATCTGCCAGCTAAATCAGCCCTAACCAACGCCATCGCCCCCCCCCCAACTACCGCATCTTAGGTTATACTGTATAATGATGTTGCTGACGGAGCCATGGCGAGTACAACGTTTTTAGAGACCTTTACCTGCCGTAAATTTTGTTACTTGTGTGCATGCACAGGGAGTTCACCGTTAAATCTGCAATTATCTGCGCTGCGAGCTGCTCACACTTGTTAAATAAAATGAGCCATGTAAAGCTTGCTCTGTTGACGTATATTTACTCACATTCAAGAGATTCTGTATTGTACTAAACGGTATTTTATGCATAAGTATTAACCATAAGGGTAAAATTACCCTTTTGTCGCAATCATGGCCAAGTTTAGGCAAGTCAGAGGCTAATAGACGTTCTTTTTACCCCGATGTCCCTATTCCTTAGCACCTTGTTGCATCCCGGCGAAGCTCTCATTTCTACCACATATATTGTCATTAAAAACAAAATAATGCAAGATGTTTTAATGTTCTTTTTCCAGTGTGTGTGGACAGCTGTTTACGAAATTTTGAGAAAAATTAACGATGGGGTTTTTTTATTTTGATTTTTAAATAGTGTTCATTTTCGTCAAAACTTCACATTTGAGGCAAACAGTAAAAATGGAAATTTGTGCTACCACAACAATATTCAGCAAAAGCGTTGCACAGGTTAAGGTCTCATAGCGCACCAAATTTCAAAAGGCTACGTGCATTAGTTTACTAGATAAAAATTCGTAAATATAGCAGATTTCGAGACGTGTAGCAAATTAAGAATTTTTTCTAAAACACTTCCGTTTTGCACAGAAGCCTCAAACAATGCTTGCTGACTCTTCTTTACGTATACGTTTTACAGAAGAAAATGCATTCTTTGTAGCAGTAATATTTTGTATTTCACATTGTTGTGAATTTGCAAGAATGCCCGGTGGGGGGGGGGGGCATGAAAATGGCGCCCGAAACCTGAAGAACTTCGATATTTTTTTCTCCTAAAGTATCCATTTGTCAAAGAAGGCAAGTTCACTTTCGTACTACCGAGTGATATGCGCACAAAATATAAAATACTGAATGAAATCTAAATTATGAATTTTTGGACCCGTGTTGATCTCTCGTGGAATCACCCAGTTTGAATTACTCATTGCTCATTACAATTACTACAATTACAATTACTCATTACTCAATTACTCATTCAATTACTCATTTGAATTACTCACTTCTATTTATCAGCGTATACACTGCGACTGTGCTGCGTGTGCCGCGCAGGCCTGTGACTTTTTGTTCCCGTCCTCCTCGCGGTTGCGGCCACCGAAGGCGCAGCAGGTCGGCATACTAGCACGTCACGCTGCAAACGTTCAATTCAAACACGCAATTTCTGCGTTCGCTCAAGCATCAGGTGCGTAGGCACTTCTAATTTACAACAACACTCCAACATAGGCGCGAAAAGTACTTTCTGCTTACCCCAACTCCACGTCCCCGATTCCGCCGGCACAGGGATCACGGCTGGACCCTTTGGGCGGGGCGCGAAGGCGAAAAGGTCACGTGTCGGCTACCGGCCTATCGCAGGGTGTGGCGGCTAGATCAAGACCCTTATCTACTTCTGAAAAATGGAGGGGCTTTAGCATATCGTGCCAGGGGAAACACTCCTCAGAGTTCGGTTCGTGCGTTGCGTTTGCCATGAAGGTGGTCGACGAGGAAGCCGCCGGGCCAAGCACAGCTTACCCACAAGAAGACTTACAGACGATGGGGTTCTCTGTGTCGTTGCTTAAAAGCATACACACACATAGTTAGCCTAAAGAACACCAACGCCCAGGTGCAGTGGCGCACCGACGGGGGGGGGATTCGGGGGTGGAACCCCCCCCCCCCTGAGGCCGACTTAACCCCCCCTTTTGTTTAACCCCTTTTCTTTCCTTACGCATATGAGTACTACAACTAAGATGTAACACGCGCAATCGTCTGCACACTCGTAAAAAGTGCATTTTTTGACAATTTCCCGTGAAGAAATCGAAATTAGTGCTGTTTAGATGGTATTGGCAAATTTTCAAACCGCCCTCCCCCCCCCCCCCCCCCCCGGCAGAGATCCTGGGTGCGCTACTGCCGAGGTGCGAGTACCACTAAGAGACACCGAAGTCAAAGATTATGGTCACCCACCGTTTTTCTGCTAGCCATCGTCACCTGTCACCGCTTTCACAAATCTACCTTCGCACCGGCACGCTGTTAGAAGTCATTTGATCTAAAATACACTATTAGCCACATTATCCTACGTCATGCAGCTGCACGAATTTTTGTAAGCCGTTGACCATGAGAAATTATTTGAATAACATGTGACTCAACAATGTGGCTATCGCAATTAGCGAGCAGCGTGAGAAGGTGTATACACAAGAACGCGGAGCCTACTTCCATTCTAATCTATCACTCAAGCCCCTGTTTTATTGTTTTTCTTTGACAAGGGCCAGTTTAACTTACCTTTCTCCTGCTATCTTTAAAACGCACGGTCTTCGACAGGATATTTAACTCTTCATTTACTACTATATGGGCACTTGTACATGATAGCAAAGCATGCTGAATAGTTTCGGCGCTATTTCCGCAGGCTATACAGACGAATAGTCATCGGCAAGTTTCTCCTATGACACCGCGTACAGAAAATGAGGTACCCTTAAGATGCTCGAACAGTGGTGCTCAGCGCTTTGAAGTATCATGACTTGTCTCTACTATTTCATTTCATTTTGTGCTGTTCACCACAGTTCCATAGCTAGTTTCCCCTCCATCACCCCTATACACTATGTCGTTACCCCAACTTGTTTTAACACCCTTTCCTGTGCCGCTGTGCACACGTCCGTGAATGCAATAATTACTGGATAGTTACGTCACACATTTGCACATTTTCTCCGCGGCGAGTGAAAGATTTTCGAAAGTTGCCAATATTTTTCCATGTTTCTCCAACGCCCTCTCATATGCGCAAGACGAGTTATTTGTCAAATGCGGACGATCGCCGAAACCTCCCACACGACTTGCGTGCATACTTCCTGGAATTTTCTACCGAAGAGCTGAGCACGACTAATGAAAGTCGCCATGCTCTCTTAAATGAGCCATTATCTGCTGTTACGCGATTTACCGTTTCTTGGTCTGTGCGGGTACAATGTTAAATCAAGATGCACGCTTTGCATGCCATAATCAGCTGTGTGTACTGCTCTACGTCAAACTTTAACATTACCTCAAAAATTACGCGCACATTTACCATTGGTACAAACTCAGTTTGCCGTTGTCATGATGGTGATAACGAAGTATGGGCGTCTCATTTGAAACGGGGTGATGGTATACCTCACCAAGTTCGTTCTTTCAACTTCGTGGCATTTTTTTTCGGTTTTTTTGCGCCTTTAGTACCTTGATACTATAACGCTACATTTGCTATCGTTTAATCACGCATAGAAACGGGAAATTTATAGTGCGATGTATTGTTTATAAGCATTGTTACATCCGTAGAACGCACACAACCTATTCAGTGCGTAATATGTAGATTACGCACTGACGCATGGTGTGGGACAATTAAGAAGTATAGACATAGAAAAAAAAGCATGCTGGCTCGCTTTATGCTAGGATCATAAAGTAGTGCATTGTACCAAATGTAAAGGCGGTATGGAAAAATCGCTGATTGCGCAGCATACCTGCGATGATCCACAGACTTGCTGTAGCCTCATATAGACGGTTGTGGAATAGCGATATAATACTTAGTTATAATGTCCAAAAAATACTTACGTGTAAGTTGAGAAAATTTGAAGGCAACGATGGGTCTACTGGAGGGACATGAGAAAGTTACAACTATACACCTGCAAACTTGCAGCGGCCCTTAGATAGGAACTTGAGGAATTAACTAATGTATTGAAGTATCTTAAGATACAAATGGCAAGTATATTACCGGACACAATTAGCTTGCTAGTATCTGGTATGTGTATCTCAAATACTTATCGACACGGTATATTGTATCTGTATCACGATACATTTGCAAAGTATCTTTGCCCAGCCCTGCAGCGCGTTGTTTTCCTTTTGGTGTCATACAAATTAGCCCCCATTGAAGCCCTTTTTATCGTGATCTCTAGTTGTCATCGTCTGAGAGATCCGCCCATATTAAGCTGCACACGCAACAGGGACGTGGACGATTGGCTCTCTTCATACGAAAGCGCGAGAGCGCACAACCAGTGGGGCTGTGCCACCGAGTTAAAGTAGCTTTCTCTCTTGCGGACGTGGCGAACCATTGGTTAGTAAGCATGAGGTGGAATTTACGACGAATTATCCGCCTTGAAGACCACCTTCGCTTTGCTTGACCACCCGGCTGCGCACCTGTGACGCGCCGAACATTGTTTATGCAAACGGGACGAGCAACGAGATAGGTCATTGACGAGCTGAACATAAGACTTTCTAGATTTTAGTAAAAGCATCGACGTGTCTATGCAAGTCTGATAAAGTCGGACAAATCATCAATGCCGTCAATGATGATGCTTTTCATATGGTCATGTCCAAGAGCCCGCAGACTGTGCCCGAAGTTTTATAGCTGTGCCAAAGCTACCACAGGTTGCGCAAGCAACGTCCTTGGACGAGGCGTCCTTCTTTGCGCAGCGATTCGCTTTCCAGATGGGCAATCGCCTCAGATCAGTTGTTGCTGCTTTTTAATATCAAAGTGTTTGTGCTGTAGGAGATAGCACGTCAACATATCCCTACAACCTTTTCTTTTTCATCTGCAGTGAAATCACTGGCCATGCCATGTGTCACTTGCAAACTGCCTGTCCCCCAGGCTGTAATACGCGGTCAAAGAGCACGTCGCTGAGGCTCTCACGGTCCCCCACCTACAGCATCCTATCGCTGCGAACTATGCAGAAGCAGCCATGTGGCATCGAGAGCAAATGTGCCAGTTGTTCATTCACAGCGGTCAAACTCTAGTTCCGGTTTCCTGTAACGCCTGCGTTGCTAATCCTTGGAGCGCACTGGACAATCACCATATTCTTTGCATATGGCTACCCTGAACATGTCGGCCCTCATTCTCGATGTGGCCTCCAATCTCCAAGGATTGCCCCCGCTTTCAGAATGACTTTCCAAATAAATCATCATCCTCATATCGTGCCACTTGTCACGCGATGTGAGATGCACGCCACACAGCGTCGATACATGAAAACTTTGCATTGCAGCTGCGTTTTGGTCCACCAGCTGTGATGACATGTAGCAGTGGCCAGGTGCATCAATAGAACATGGCAAAGCTTTACGCGGATTGCAGGGTGATGCACCGCGTGACTTCGAAGACCGTGCACTTGTCGCGCCGCACAACAGCCCCTATCGTTTCTTTCACATCAATCAGTGGGTAAACAGTGATGAATGTTCATTAGGCACTCGCATCACAAAAGCATAGATTGTGTGGGGAGACCGTTCAAAATTTAAAGGGGCCGTGAACCACTTTTTATCGAAGTGGAGAAAGACATTTGAGGTGAAAATAGGCTATTTCAGAAATACTTTGTCACAAGAAGTACTTCAAAGCGTTGAGCAGAAGCGGAGTTATTGGCAATCAAACACGGCATACGCTGTGCTCCCCCTTCCTTCTTCAATGCCTTGCACTGCGAAAGCTACGGCGGAGTGGGGTGTGGCCAAAACGCTCCGGCTTCGAAGCGTCACTGTGGTGCGCAGTTCAAGTTTCATTTTGGATGCTAACGTAGACGCCATGACTTCCGATTTCCGTGCCTACCACGCGCAAAACGTAAGCCAAACGCGGTTGTTCTCAGCGAGCCGCCGTGCGCTTAGCCAGTGGACTGACTCGTGGCGGCACGCCCTGGCGGCGGCGCTGTAACCGACCGCAGAAATCAATAGCAGCCGCGTATTGGAATGTGCTTTATTACGTAATAAAGCACACAGAAGAGAGTGAGGATCATGGCCTCTGATGAAACGAGAGCGTTTGAGAGAAAGGAGACTTCGCGCTCCGCTTGCGAGCTCCATGCACCGCGTACGACAGCAAAACTTGGCTGTGTTGTTCACAGCAGCGTATGCTACCCATGGACTATGTTATTTCCCCAAGCCCGAGGGGTGGTTCAGAGCCCCTTTAACCAAGCGAGGAAGTGCGATTGGCGAAGCATCCCGCCAATAGCTTTTCTCAAAGCCTGCGGCATTAAGTCGATGTTGCCCGTTTTATCCACAACAGCGACATGCCAGTTCGGTTTCTAAAGGTCATAATTTATTTATTTACTTATTTATTTATTCTTCGTCGGGAACCTTAAACAAAAGAGGTTTAAAAAAAATTCTGGAGTGGCGGCACTCGCTATTGTTTACCCTGTTGGGACTCAGGGTAGCGTTTAGGCCGGTGATCCTTCAGTCAAAGGGATGAGTACGGCCGGGAGCAAAGCGAGAGAAAACGGGGTTTATTCTATATATATATTTACAGTGGGTCCCAAATATGCAAGCCCCCTCCATGTGGGAGCACTTTGAAAGTCTCTGCTCACTACATGTCTGAGCACATATCAGAACACGTCAGGACACACCACTGCACCCAAGGTGTCTCCTTATAAAACATTGGTCTTCCCTAGTTGACCCGACTAGGGAATCTGATGACCTTGGTGCGGCCAATCAGAAGGGTCGTATTGTTTACAGAACTCCGCCTCTACTGTTGCACCTTCGAAGCAGGGACGAGGCAATCTGGAAACAGGGGATTCACACTCCTACGAAAGTCGTCTCCTTGGTTTCTCTCTCTCAGTGACGTTCGTCTTGCCAGGGTCGGGAGAGTGACTTTCGCGCTGGCCCCCGCTTCCACGAAGGGTGGCGGTTGTGGTCGCTTCGCGAGCTTCTTTGTCATCGCGTCCCAGCCGGTGTCGCGCCGCGTCGCCGGGTAGGCGGCTGCTGATGAAGGGAGTGGCATCGGGGGAAACACACCAACGATGCGCACTGCCGACTTGGGGTGCTTGTTTGCCCGTCAACGTTGGTATCGGCCACTGTCGCCGTGTGGGCGATGCTGTTGAAAGGGCCTGCCTCGATGGGAAACAATCAAAGATTGCGCCTGGCCGATTCGGGACACCACAGACTACTCCCCCGCCGGAAGATCCGACCTGAGGGTGACCAGCTGTCAGGTTGCCCGAAGCGTCAGTGGTCAGTCGTGAACTCGGGGTTTCTTCTTGAAATGATGGCTGATGACAGACTCGTCCCAGCATTAACCTCGTTGTGGCTTTCTCCCTGGGAATACACAAGCACACATGAACCACAGGGCACAGGAAAGCGCCTTGCTCGCACCGGGAGCCATCGGGTCTAGCGAACAAATCAACGCACCCGCCTTTATCTAATAATAGCACCAAAGCAGCGATCAAATCACTAAACCTTAGCTAAAGACCAAAATTTTGAGATTAGACTAGGATTCACAACTTTCTCGCAACCTCCGACACCTAAGAGTCATTCCCAGTGACAAAGCACACAACGGTGCGCAAGCGCCCGAAATCTTTTTAAATCCACTAGGCCTCACTTGACCTAATAATTTGGACCCAAAATTTTGTGCCGCTAAAGCGAGCTCTCATGAACCTCTGAGTTCACCAAAACCAGATCATCGTGCTGCAGAGAGCAGGGTTAGAATACTCAAAAATTCTCTAAATTAATGATAAATGGAATATCATACGCAGCACAAACGCGATGAACAGTTTTACATCTGCTAGCATCGCACGTACTATAGTGCCATTGAGGGCCACATTTGCATCAGGGATGTACTGTCAGAGTCGCTTTAACTTTGCGGACAAACTCACATGTAATACGTCCGACTCACGCACTAACAATTTCCTTCTCTTGTTCATATAGGACACACACTAAAGAAACACCAAGAAAATATTGCGTAAATTACACGATAACACTACAAGATTCCCGAAGATTTCTAAAAAGTGAAGTGATAATCAAGCACACCACTACAGGGATTAAAGAAATAGCCTGGACCTGACACTGCAAGCGTATCTCCTACAAAAAAGAAGCCTATTTGCCTAAAAAGGACAGACACGTTGAAAAGAAGTTTCGCAAACATTTAGGCGCGCGCAAACTATCTCTTTCGGTATATCGCTAAGCTTCTAAAATAAACGAACAACAAATAAGCTCAAAATGTGCTTATCCAAACGATCTGAAGTCTCGGAGATCTCAAAACCTTTAACCAAACCCAAAAAATAAAGAAACAAACTGCTTCCACAAAACCTGAATCGCCGATTTTCGTTCCGATTAGCCTACGGCTGCGACCTGATTTTAAGCCGTACTCTAGGTGAGCGTGGTCTGAAAACTTGTCGTGTCAACGAGGGAATACAAAGGGCACGTAGGTCATTCTCCTCGCTGCCCACCGCCGACACTTTGCAAACAGGCAACATGCCTTCTACGCATCGCACTGCGATTTCACTGCCGCGCATATCCAATTCGCGTCGCCTTACCGGCTCGCTCTCCGATGTCATGCCTAACACACCTCGAAAAAAACCGAACGAGGGGGAACATGAATGAATGAACTTTTATTTCCCTTTTTAAGAAAGGGGAGGGGCTGGAGGGGAGAGAGGGAGGCCTGTGTGATCCAGTCTCAGCACCTTCTGCTGCCAGACGTCCGCCTACCAGTGGTGGTAGGCCTCCGCTACCTCCTCAGCCCACCTCAGGACTCTGTCCTGCAGGGTGGGATCGGAGCTGCGCAGGGCAGTCTCCCACAGCTCCTCGCTACTAATTAATGGTTTGAGGTTGCGGAGGGGATATTTGATTGGGCATTTCCACATTATATGGGAGAGATCTGCTGTCTCGACAGGGCAGAAGCGACACTTGGGTGTCGGGTATGTGTCGGGAAAGAATAAGTGCAAAGTGCGTGGGGTAAGAAAAGTGCGAGTTTGTAGTTGGTTGGCGCCACAATATTTCTCTCTGGCGCGTGCTCGACACAGAGAGAGGTGGATACGTTAAGCGTTGGTGTTTGTAATGGGTGCAAATTTCATGGAATGTGATAAGTTCGTCTTTATTGGTGTGTTGTTGGGAGTCATTGGGTTCTAAGGTAAGGCCCACATTTCCGTCCACTCGGTCCGTGAATCCTCGAGCAGCGGCATGAGCCATTTCGTTGCCTGGTAGTCCTTGATGTGCTGGAGTCCAGATGAGAGCGATGTAATTTTCGGCGGGTGAGCGACTAGTAGAGAGTGTGTGAGGTTTGTAATGTAGCCGCTACTGAAGTTGCGGATAGCTGTCGTTGAGTCACTGATGATGACATCGCAATCAGGTAGCCCCGATGCGAGTGCAATGGCGGCCTCTTCTGCGTCGCCCGCTGAGGTGGTCTTGACTGATGAACGAACAGTGTTGCCCTGCTTGTCTACGACCGCTAGAGCATAACGATGTTTAGTGTTATAGGCTGCGGCGTCCACATAGTAGACTCCTTCTGCCTGTCCATAGCTGCGTTATAGTGCCTTGGCTCGAAGTTTCCGGCGTTCGATGTGAAATTCGGGGTGCATGTTTCTGGGTAGGGGTTGGATGTGGTATTGGCCGTGTATGTTCCGAGGAAGTTGATGTCGCTTGTTCTCGTTGAGTGGTGGAGCGTAGTGAAGTTGTCTCAGGACGTCACGCCCAGCTTCAGTGGTGGAGAGTCTGTGATATTGCGATGATAGATGTGCTTCGATTAATTCTTCAAGGGTATTAATTGTGGCTGTGGCCATCACTCTTTGTGTGGATGCTCTAATCAGTACACCAAGAGCGACTTTATGTATCTTGCGGATCAAGCAGTTTACAATATCCGCTTCCTTCCTAGAGAGTGAGAGATATGATAATGCGAAGGTGATTTTGCTTAGGACAAAAGCTTGGATGAGCTGAATAAGTTCCTTCTCTCGAAGTCCTCCGTGTTTATTGGAGATCCTTCCTATGAGGCGTAGCGTGTTATCTACTGTTGTTTGTAATGCTTGCAAGGTACGCTGATTTGCTCGGTTGCCTTGAAGGTGAAGTCCTAGCACCCTTATCCTGTTTACCTGGGGTATGGAGTGCCTTTCAACCGTGAGTTCGATATTCGGGGGCGATGTCCTGAAGCGTCTCGTGAGGGGCAGAAGGAGAAGCTCTAATTTGGTGGGGGAGCACCTAAGATTCAAGTCGTGACCTACTCGTTCCATCTGGTCAATGGCTGCTTGGAGGGTGTCTTAGATGTTCCCGTCCGAACCTCCGGTCATCCACAGCGTAATATCGTCCGCGTACAGTGTGAATCGGAGGTCGGGAATCTTCTTGAGAGCGAAAGCTAAAGGTCGCATAGCCAAATTGAAGAGGAGAGCGGAAAGTACTGCCCCTTGGGATGTACCAGTGCTTCCTAAACGTATTTGACCTGATTGTTCGCTGCCTAATTGGAGCGTTGCAGTGCGCTTCGTGAGGAAGCTGCATATATAGCGGTAGATTCGCTCTCCACAGTTTATACTGTTAAGTTCGCGTAGAATGGCCAAGTGGGACACATTATTGAAGGCTCCCTTGAGGTCGAGGCCGAGCAACACTTTTGTGTCACGTGAGTCGCTCGGTTCAATAATGTCTTGTTTGAGCCTTAGCATGACATCCTGGCAAGAAAGAGACTTGCGAAATCCAGTCATTTCCGATGGGAACAAGCGATTATCTTCGATGTATTTTGAGAGGCGTAGGTGGATTACGTGCTCCAAGATCTTCCCTATGCATGAGGTGAGAGAGATGGGATGGAAGCTATCAATGTGAATTGGCTTATTCGGCTTGGGAATGAAGATCACCTTGGCTGCTTTCCATTGTTGGGGTACCTCGCCCTCTTCGAGACAGTGGTTGTAATACTCGGTGAGTTTGCGTATGGATTGCTCAGAGGTTGCGAAGTGTCTTATTTGTCACAGAGTCTGGAACTGGTGCCGTGGTGGTTCGCACATGGTTGAGGGCATGTCGGACCTCCGCTTCTGTGATGGGGCTGCAAAGTTCCTCATTGGATTCACCAGTATAGTCGGGCATGGGGATTTGCATAGGAGGGGGCATATTTTTGGAAGCCAAGTTACTGAACATTGTCGGCAGGTCCGCTGCATGTTCATGTAGCAGTTTATTGATCTGGTGTTTGTTATGCGTCCTAGACGTGGTGGGGTCGAGCAGGTGCCAGAGCAATTGCCAGGTCTTTTTAGTGCTAAGATGAGCATGCGCTCCTTCGCAAACCTGAGTCCATTGCTGTGCCGCCAATTTGATAGCGTATTGTTCAATCTGAGAGTCCCATTTGGCGATCCTGATTCGGAGTTTGTGATTGTAACGGGCTGCTAGCCATTTCCTGAGTAAGGCTTGCTTCGCTTCCCACATGTGTAGGAGCTTCGAATCAATTGTTGCCAAGGGTGTATCTAACGGGAGAGTGGTGGTATGGGCCTCTACATCTGCTTGTAAAGTGTTCGCCCATTGCTCTATGTCGGTAATGTCTTCTTCTTTGGTGTTGGAGCGAGATTTTCTGAATTCCGTCCAATTGGTAAGCCTGAGTGGTTTCATGGCCAGTGGTCTGTGCTTGAAATTTACGCGGAGTTCGAGGATGTAATGGTTGCTTCCTAAGTTGTTTTGGAGGTTTTGCCACGTCGCCTGAGTGATGCGGTGAGTTAGGGTGAGGTCGGGGGATGTATCCCTACTGACGCTATTTCCTAGCCGGGTAGAAAGAGTGAAGTCATTGTGGATGGTGAAACCTTGATTCTGTATGTGCTGCCACAGAGTTCTTCCCTTAGGGGTAGATGCAGAGTGGCCCCACATTTGAAGGGTGGAATTGCAGTCGCCCATTATGACTAGCGGCTGTTTATTGGCGTTTGCTTTGGCTTAAGCAAGCATATGCTCAAAGCGGTGTTGTCGAGCATTGGGAGGGCTGTAAACATTTAACACGTATAGGGTGGGTTGTTTGAGCCGTTGAGGTAGAATTTCTATGAAATCGTGGGGGATGTCAGTACTGCTGACTTTCTCCCATTTAACAGAAAGGTGCCGTCTTACGAGTATGGCAGTGTTGGGCTTGACTGTGTGAGGGTCTTGAAACGTGTTGTATCCTGGTAGAGTTACTTTCCCGTGTGTTTCCTGCAAGGCTATAATATCAGGGAGCTCGTTAAGATTCTGCAGAAATAGTGTTAGACTGGCGCGCTTGTTGAGGAACCCCCTGCAGTTCCACTGCCAGATCACCAGATTACGTGCTGGCTTCATTATTATTGTCGTTGGTGGGAAGGATGGGAGCTTGTGACGTCATGGAGGGTCTTCCCCAGCTTTCGATTAGCTCTTGGAATCTGCAGAACTGCGCAGATGCCTCACAAATAAATGCATCAAGCTTGCTTTGTAGCCGATTTTCAAGGGCAACAAGTTTATTTTCCAGGGAGGTCATGCGCTCACAGAGGACAAATATGGCGTTTTCAACGGAGTTGTCGGTGTCTGTTATTTCGTCATTCTTCCTCTTTGCCGGTGGGGGCTGCATGTGTGGTGAAGGAGTTGCTGCTTCAGTAGCAGCAGTGAGTAGCAACAGTGTCCATTTGTTCTGTCGGAGGGCTTGTGGGTGTGGGTGCAACTATATCCATGTGTTCTCTCGGAGGGCGTATGGGTGTGGGCGCAAGCTTTTGTGGCAGTGGGTTGGAAGTAGCGGCAGGAGTTTCATTGATTTCGATGGGGGGGGGGGGTGGATCATTGCCTTGAGCTGTTTGATTTCGGCTTTGAGCATTTCGTTCTGATTCAGCAAGTATTTGATGAGAGAGCTATCAGCATCTAGTGAGGAGCTGCTATTGTGGGAGACTACCCCTGCCCAGCTCACCTTTGTATGGTTGATGGGCGGTCTCTCCTCGTTGTGTGGAGTCAGCGGAGGCCAAGCTTGCTTCGATGATAGGACCTGGGGCGCTGTTGCAGAGTTCTTGCGACCAGAGCTGCTCTGCGGCTTATCTTGTCCTGGGTGTTGGTTGGAGGCCTGTATATTGTTCCTGGCCAGAAGTGTCAGTTTAGTCTCTGGGGGTGCGGGGGGCGGTGTCCATGGTTTGTAACGAAGTCTGCACTCTGATGAACCAATCTCGTGTTCCGTTGCAGATGATGCAAGTAGGGGTGCAGCTGTGGTCCTCAGGAGGATCTGGCGTGGCGTATTTTGGGCAGAGACATATTGTCACATTAGGGCAGACATCTTGATGATGGCCAAGCTGCCGGCACTTAGCACACGCCTCCACTTTTTGCCGATATGGTCGGCAGCGGAGGTCTGTGCGGAGGTAATCAATGTAGAAGGGGACCTTTGAGCCTTCGAAAGTGACCAGGATGGAGTCCGTGGAGCCTATTCTTCGAGCAGCTAGGATCTTCATTGTTGGATTGGAGTCTAGAAGTTTAACCAACACGTTCCCCTCCACCAGGGAGGCCGGCAGCTTGATGATTCCCCTACACGAATTTTTGGGGTCTGCCACGTGCGTGGAGCCCTCGTAGCTCTTGTCCATGATGGTGAGGGTGGCGATCTTCAAGTAGCGATCAGCTCTGTCCATGCAGGGGGTGCTTATGATGATTGTGTTGTTAATTTCGTTGGCCCGGAGTCGATCTAGCGATGTTGCAGTCGCGGAGAAGCCTGTGGACTTGATGACAATGTCACGGAGAGAGACTGGATGTATATTAGCGCAGTTGACACCACCATGTACACGAAGAATGATTTTGTATTCAGCGGCAGGGAGTGGAGGAGGACGAGGCAGAATGTGGCTTACTGGCGGTCGAGTTTTGAGGGTGCTTGGCGAAGTGGGCGAAGGCCTCTTGGTGTCGGAGTAAACAAATTTCTCACGCCAATCGAGGATCTCTTCTGGAGTCATGTCGACAGCATCGACGACGTCGTCTTGGTTCATGTTACTGCAGCTGCTACTGCCGACACACACTGCCGGCTCTGCGCGGCAGAGGCGCGGGGGTGCGGATGTTGCGAAGAATCGGCAATGAATTTAAGATGGTAGGTCCGATTTCCACTGAAGAGGTGTCGTTCGAGAGCGGGAGACTTACAGCACCAGTGGTCCAAAAATTACAAGAGTCGAGGCAATAATTTGGACACAACACACGAAAAGATGGAGCTGATGCATCACCAGGAGTCAAAGGTAGCTTCCAGGGGGAACATAACTGCCCCCTTCGTTTTTGTCCACCTTCGCGCCGATCGGCCCTTTCTTTTCTTTCTCGTCCGGCGGTTCGGACGCGCGTTGTCTGGAAGCATTCCAAGGAAAAAACGCGCCGTTCGAACTCTTTGACTGCGCTCCCCACTGGGTTTAGCGCCTTTATTCGGCGGCATTGCCCTGTATGCCGTATTCCTGAGTTTGCGACGCCGCTTCATCCTGGCACGTTTTCTAGTGCTCATTTTCGAGCTTTCCGCTCGCATCTCGTGCTGACCGGCACTTATATTGTCGGTCACGACTGCCATATCAATCGCACAGTCTGAATGATTTGCGGGTAAATCATTCCTCTCAATGCTACCTCGACTGGCGAAGAGCTTCAAATACTAAGAGATAATGCAGCTATTTTTGTTTGCGAAACGTAGCTCGTATTCCTGAGAGCTATCCACAACTGCACTGCCCTGCCTACATTGTGCTTTAGAGCACTTTTCTGACCAATTGAGCTCTGCACTGGTGCTCTTGTTTAACGAAACTGTGTCACTTTGGACTTCTACAAAAGCCACCTTCGCGACGTACTCTCCGGATAACTGCGCCAAATCGTCCACAGCTGGCCTAGCTGCTTCTCTAGTATTCCATTGGCACAGTATCTCGTCGCGCTCAATCCGGTACCCATCAACGCGCTCCTCAACAGCTACGTCACGGTCTACGGATCTGGCATCACCTGTGAACGTACAATTAGGCTCAAGGGATCAGCCTTTCTTTCTACTATCGGTAGAACCTTACGTGCTACTTGATCGCACACACCGGTGCTACTTCTACGGGTGCCTGACATTTCTGTTCCTCCACTTCAAAACTCTGTTCCATTATTTCAATCTCTTGATTGAGAGCTTCTATCTCTTCGTATGGTTGCCTAATCCAGTCCTGTCTTTTCAATTCCTGCTCATTCTCAATTGCTTCCTGTTCCTGCTCTTTTAGAATTAACTTGCCGAAGTATTCCAAATATTCCTGATCACTGTTGCTTTCTAAAATTGCTCTAATTTCGGCTTCTCATTCATCATCCTCTATCTGAACATCGAGCTCTTCACACAACCGCAACAAGCTATAGCTCTCGTCAAACTCATGGTCCATGGTCACTACTTTAGACTTTCGCTCAGCTATTCCACAATACTTGCTGCGAAACTCGCACAAATTGTAATGCAAGTAAAAAAAAAACTACCAGTGGTTCAATTCTGTTCTCCTAAGAGAATTTGAAGCCTGGAAAATATCGCATAAACCAAACGCCGACACACAGAAGTAGCAACAAGTCCCCAAGTTCTCCTCCACCGCATCGAATCAATTGCAAGAAGACGTAAATCCTGGGTCGCCTTTTAACTGATTACAATTCCGGTAGGTCTCTAAGTCCCAATTTCCCCCACAAAAGTATGAGGTCTGGGTTTATTAGCTGGTTCAGATCAATGGTGAAAGCTGCTTTCTGCTGAGATGCGCAACAACCACAGTATCAAAATGGGCACTTGTACACGCTCCTTCGGTTTTTAAAAGTCTAGGCTAAAAGATCCGATGACTCAAGCGCAAAGCCAGGCGATCACCGTGTACCGTTCAGTCATGATGCGCTGCGTTCATCCCGCCGCTCGCGAACCAGTTGGCATTGGCTGCAGGTTCCATCTTGCCGGTATCATCCATGTCGCTCGTGAATCAGTTGTTGGTGACTGGCGTTGGCTGAAAGGTCCATCTCACCACGGCGATTCGGTTGATTGCGGACCAGATACCGGTGACTGGCGTTGGCTGAAGGGTTGATCTCAACGCGGCCATCCATTTCGTCGCGGCTCGGGGTCAGGATTTATCCCACCGCTGCCACCAGTTTGTTGTGACTCGGGTAGCGTTTAGGCCGGTGATCCTTCAGCCCAAGCGGTGAGTACGTCCCGGAGTAAAGCGAGAGAAAAAGGGTTTATTCGAGATATTCACAGTGGCGCCAAATATGGAAGCCCACTCCATGGGGGAGCACTTTGAAAGTCTCAGCTCACTACATGTCTGATCACATATCAGAACACGTCAGGACACACCAGTGCACCCAAGGTGTCTCCTTATAAAACATCGATCTTCTCTAGTTTACCCGACTAGGGAATCTGATGACCTTGATCAGCCAATCAGAGGGGTCGTATTGTTCACAAAACTCCACCTCTAACGTTGCACGCTCGAAGCAAGGACGAAGCAATCTGAAAACAGGGGATTCGCACTCCTTCCACGAAAGTCATCGACTTGGTTTCTATCTCTCAGTGATGATGATAAGTGGTTCTTGAGGGAAAGGGAAAGGTTGGCGCCATCTTCTGCAGCCCTTGAGGGAGCACGGCTCAGCGCCAGATATCTCTCAGTGACGTTCGTCTTGCCAGGGTCGGGAGAGTGACTTTCGCGCTGGCCCCCGCTTCCATGAAAGGTGGCGGCTGTGGTCGCTTCGTGAGCTTCTCTCTCATCGCGTACCTGCAGGTGTCGCGCCGCGTCGCCGGGTAGGCGGCCGCTGATGAAGGGAGTGGCATCGGGGGAAACACACAAACGATGCGCACTGCCGATTTGGGGTGCTTGTTTGCCCGTCAACGTCGGTGTCGGGCACTGTCGCCGTCTGGGCGACGCTGATGAAAGGGCCTGCTTCGATGTCAAACAAAAAAAAAAAAAGCGCCTGGCCGTTTTGGGGCGCAACACTACTGATTACTTCGCGCACATCGCGGAGTGCGCGAGCCGTGCGACGACACGCGCGATTGTCGCCGCCGGCACGTCCTGCCCCGACATCATGCTGCTCAGTTCAACGTCCGCGCGGCTCGCCGACGTGCTCAGCGACGCGCGGTCCGCTTCGGCGCCCCCGCGGACTGAACTATGTACAACCACGGCCGCTGGATAAAAAAAAAAAAAAAAAAAAAGGTGCGGCCTGCCGCGTCGGACGCGTTGCAATGGGAGTGAATGTGACAGCCGTAGTTGCATTGTCGGCCGCTTGGCTGGGCCGAACGGCGCTAGTCATCGGTGATGGAACGCACCGTCGGCTGGCACGCGCGACGGCGTTCCAAGCGCGTTCCTGACGCATTTGCTATGCCGATGCCAGACAACAGCCCCCGACGTGTGGCGCCACGGCGGATCACACCGTTTTCGATGCACGCGGCAGGCCGCACCTTTTTTTTTTATCCAGTGGCCGTGGTACAACTGTCTCGACGGGGCGTGCAGAAGGCACGCGTGGCAGCTGCGCCGACGTAGCTGGGCGGGACTCTGCTCGTCGCTCGCGGACCCGCGCAACCAGCACCGCGGCTGGAGCGTCCTGAGTGCACTGCTGAGCCCCAGGACACCACGGCTCCCTGTGCTCGCTATCGCTGTGGCGCACGGCTTCAGCGAGCTCGCGCTCGCCGAACAGTGCGGACGCCTTTGCCGCTGCCGCTCCAGCACTTGGTGTGCCTCTGGTCGCGCTGCGGGCGCTCTACGTAGCTGTGTTCGTGCGGGGTGGAGAATGATCAACCCACGCGCAGGCAATCACATGTCTGTGCGAGGACGACTTCACCTTTCACGAATCGCAGCGCGTGCTGTGCCGCGGGCGACGCCGCAGTGCGCCCGGGCGCGCATTTCCATTTGCTAGTAGGTACAGCGTTTGACCGCTGGCGCCACGCTTCGCCGCTCGCGCGTACCATGTTTCGAGCCGCCGCCGTTGGAACGGAGGAGGCGTTGACGGAGAAAACGCTGGGCTGGTGGTGACTTAGCCTGCTGTTGGGATCGGTGGTATTATAAACGCATCACTGTTTTGATGATCCAAATATAATCTCACTATCAGGGAGGGAGCAGTCTACCTGACTGGAGCAGTATTTTTTTATTTGGGGTGTTGCTACGCTGCGCTCCGCAACACCCCAACGACCGCCGCTTCGCGTCGGCGCCCGGCACCACGGCTGCCGCCGTGGCGCCAGGGTTCAAGCGACCGCGCTGGCAAACAGAGAGAGAGAAAAAAAAGGAAAAAGCGTGATTTAAAAAAAAATTGTAGCCAGAGCGGGTTTCGAACCCACGCACGCAAGATCCCAAAGCGAGCGGCGTATCCACTCAGCCATACAGCCACGCTTCCAAGGGTTGCATTCGTGCACACCATGGATGGATGGATGGATGAGGCTGAACCCTTTAAATCGGGCGGTGGCATACGCCACCTAGCCATGACTATTAACATAATTTGTATTTTGTGCTGGGTGAAATTTCACCCCTGCCTTAATTTTATCCACCAATCAGATAACCTCTGTTTGGTTATTTCTACCCGCTTAAAGTCTATTTTGCCTTCACTGTCCCTAAACCCCAATGCTTTGAAAAAATCAGCCCCGTTGCCTTGCACTGTAGGGTTAAGCCCCTTACAGAAAAGTATGAGGTGTTCAGCCGTTTCGTCTTCTTCTCCACATGCACAGCACAACGTGTCTATACCTTGGTACTTGACTCGGTACATCTTAGTCCGCAATACTCCCGTCCTGGCTTCAAACAACAAAGAGCTTCCCCTAGAATTATCGTAGATATTTTCTTTGGCAATTTCTTGCTTGAAAGTTCGGTATGTGCCCAGTGCTGATTTCGTCTGCATCCCTGTTTTCCACAGACCCCTCTCTGTTTCCTGAACCTTTTTCTTAACCGCTGTTTCCTGGTTTGCACCCCTCCTGCAGTCCAAATATTTGATTGACAGTTTTCTGGTCAGCTTCCTCCATTTTGTATCAACATTCCTCATGTACAAATAACTGAAAACTCTCCTTGCCCACCGCTTTTCTGCCATCTCTCTCAATCGCTCCTCAAATTCTATCTTGCTGCTGGCTTCCCTGCCCTCGAATGACGTCCATCCCATGTCACCCTGTACCCCCTGATTTGGTGTATTTCCGTGTGCTCCCAGAGCCAGTCTACCTACCCCTCGCTGCTTAACTTCCAACCTTGCTCGAACCTCTGATCTCATGCACAGGACCGCATTGCCGAAAGTCAAACTAGGGACCATCACCCCTTTCCAAATCCCTCTCACCACTTCGTACCTATTGTAATTCCACAGTGCCCTATTATTCATCACAGCTGCATTTCTGCTACCTTTAGCCGTCACATATTTTTCATGTTCCGTTAGGTACTCAGCTCCATTGTTTATCCACACTCCAAGATATTTGTACTTATCCACCACCTCCAGCGTAACCTCCTGTATCCTTGCTCGCTGCCCTGATTATCATTAAAACTCATGACTGCCGATTTTTCTTTACTAAACTTCAAACCTAAGCTATC
The DNA here is from genome assembly GCF_013339745.2 of Dermacentor silvarum. Classification (NCBI taxonomy): domain Eukaryota; kingdom Metazoa; phylum Arthropoda; class Arachnida; order Ixodida; family Ixodidae; genus Dermacentor; species Dermacentor silvarum. The sequence continues at coordinate 342,791,228 of NC_051154.1, read as the reverse complement.
TCCCTCTTTACCACAGATGTCCATTAATCTCTGCAAGTCTTCCTTGCTGTCAGCCATAAGTACAATGTCATCTGCATACATCAGTCCTGGTAATGACTGTTTAATCCATTCTCCCTGCTTGAAATAGGAAAGGTTGAAGCCAAGTCCGCTCCTCTCTAATTTTTTCTCTAATCCTTGTAAATACAGCATGAACAACAGAGGTGACAGAGGGCACCCCTGCCTAAGCCCCTGCTGTATCTCTATAGGCCCAGATACCTTGTTTTCCCATTTTATAAGCACCCTGTTACTTTTATAGATATCTTTTAAAAGATTTCTTACTCCATCTTCCACCTCTAGAGTGCCCAGTATGTCCCACAAATCCTTTTGGATTACACTGTCATAGGCTCCCTTGATATCCAGAAAGGCAAGCCATAGGGGCCTGTGTTCCTTTTCTGCTATTTCAATACACTGTGTCAATGAGAACAGATTATCTTCTAACCTTCTTTGTTTTCGGAACCCATTTTGTAGTTCCCCCAGCACCTCCTCGCTCTCCACCCATGCCTGCAGTCTGTCCTTTATAATCTGCATCACCACCCTGTAAACCACTGACGTCACTGTTATGGGACGGTAGTTGTTTATGTCGGCTTTGTCCCCCTTTCCCTTATATATCATGCTCATCCTGCTCAGTCTCCACCCGTCAGGGGCTTTACCGTCCATTATCATTTTGCTCACTGCCTCTCTTAATGCTTTCTTAGATTTTGGGCCCAATGTCTTTATCAACATAATTGGGATGCCATCAGGACCTGTCGACGTGCTACTAGGAACCCTCTTCTCTGCCCTTTCCCACTCGCTTTGTGCCAGTGGAGCCACTGCACTGACTAGTCCATCCTCACCTGATTGAGCACATGCTATGTTTCGTTCTTTAAATTTTTCTGTCATCATTGTTCTTATATGTTCCATTGCCTCATCTCCCTCTAGTCGAACATGTTGAGCTGTAACTATAAACCTCTGCTCTAGGCTAGTCTTATTACTCAAGGAGTTGAGATGTTTCCAAACTTTCTTCGCTGCTTTTCTATCCTTTTTGTTTACTTCTGACAACCATTGGCTCCCCTTTCTTCTGATCTTCTCATTGATCAAATTGGATGCTTCCCTTCTACAGTTTAAGAAGTTGTTCCATTTTCTGCCTACATCAGCTTCTGGTTCACCCCTCTGCTTTGAATATCTGTGTTCCCTGGATGCTTCCTGGCGTTTCTCTATGGCCTTCTTAACCTCCTCATCCCACCAGCGCTTGGGTTTACGTCTTCTGTTTCCTTTTGTCCTGACTCGTACCTTAGTAAGCTCTAGCTCAAATAGTCCTGTTAAATTTGCATATGTCCATTCTGTTTTTGTATCCTCTGAAATTACTTCCTCAATTTGCTGGGTTGCTATTTCAAGCTGCTTTTCCGAGTAAAATATCCCACCTGGTTGTTCATCTTGCCTCCTACCTACTTTCATTTCCCTTCTAAAACTCACCTTAATACGTTTGTGATCACTACCTAGACTTCTGGAGCCATATTCATCTATGCTCATTACATTTAGCCTATCGTGCATCCTATGTTACATTAGTGCATAATCTATCGTCGACTGCAGGCTCCCTACCTCCCATGTTATGTGCCCTTCACACTTCTCAGTACTGTTGCATACAACTAAGTCATGCATTTCACACATATCCAGCATCATGTTGCCTGTGGAGTCTGTGTACCCGTCCATGTCTTCTATGTGTGCGTTCATATCTCGTAGTATAATAATCTCGCACCCTTCTCCTAGCTCATTAATGTCACTTGATATGCATTCCAGCATTTTTTTTGTTTTCCTCTTTGGCATTTGCTCCTGTCCACAGGTATACAAAGCCAAGGAGTGTCTGCTCTCCTGCAACTTTCCCTTTTAGCCATAAATGCTCCTTGCATTCCTGTTTGACCCTTTGCCAGTTCATACTTTTATGAATGAATGCACCAATTCCACCCCCTTTTCTGCTGCCCTCTGTTCTATTGCAATATTCCCATGCATAGTCAGGATTACAGGGAGGTTGCTCCATGTCCCTAAGATGTGTCTCCACAAACCTGTATACCATCAGCTTTTCTTGCCTTAGTTGCTCGTCTATCTCCTCCCACTTCAGCCTATTCCTGCCACCTTGCATGTTAATGTAACCTATGTCAGAATGACCTTGCCCCTGGTGCTTACGTCTATTTCTTCTACCGATTCTACGTTTCTTGAATCTTGGAGCCTCTCTGGGTCCGTCTTCGTCTACACTGGTAGTCTTAGGGCTCTGGGTCCCCCCAAAAAAGCCGTAGCTTGGCGCCCTATCCTACTACCTACGCTCCCGCCTGTGGCACCACTGTAGTGAATGCCATCCTGTGCAAAAGGCTGGGAGCCAGACTCGTACACTTCCCGGTTTACCTCCATTATACCGTACCCAAGTGGTCTGCTTAGACCCCTAATGACCCGGTTAGCCTCAAGCACCCTCCATTCCATCGCGCTAGCCTGGCCCCGGACATGTGGGATTGTGCATATGGTCACATGCACTTTCGCAGAGGTTTCTCTGAGTTTACGCAACCCAATCTCTAACTGTCCGTTTAGGTTCTGGCTCCTTCCCTTCAGCACATCGTTGAGACCAGCATGGATAACGACCAGATGTTCATGCTCGAGGTTGTCCGATACCACCTTCCGAGCTTTTGCCATTGCGTCAACCATGCACTTCCCTGACTGGGCCTCCACCCTCACCCACCCGTCTGCCTTCACTGTTGTAAGGACGCCCTCCTTAACCCTAGCTACGTTGGAGTCCCCCACCACTAGGACCCTTCGCTCTACACGTTTGCCTCCCGCCTGCGATTGTCGTCCTCCAGTTCGCGCTAGCTGGTTCTCCACCCGCCGTGCGCCACTGACACGTGACGATGTGCTCCCTGCCGTTCGTCCCTTCCCACCCGAAGCCTGCCGCACTACCTCGCTGTAGAGTTGTGGAACCGCCGTGTTGCCGCCGGCTCTCGCCTGCTGTTCAACGGCCCCTAGGCGTCCCTCCCTGCTCTCATGGCATGCCTCTGCCTGAGTCTCCGCGCGATTGCGTTTGAGCGCCCTCGGTGAACGGAACCACCTAGAAACGCGCTACGCGCAAGTGGCGCAGCGTGGCGCCAGCGGTCAAACGCTGTACCTACTAGCAAATGGGGTGTTGCCGCCCGGGCGCGTATTCCTATTTCAGCGCCCGGGCAGGATGGAGTCACCCACCAGATGCTGCGTAACCTGGCGCCATCTCCTGCTCGACGCATTCAACGGTGTCCTGCGAAGCGGGTTCCTCCCGGAGCCCTGGCGCTGCGCCCTCGTGGTGCCGGTGCTGCAGCGTGGCAAGCCTCCTAGCAGCCTCGCCTCGTACAGACCCGTCTCTCTCACGTTAGTTCCTGGCAAGACGATGGAGGCGATGGCTCTTACGAGGCTTCAATGGATTGCGGACATCCGCGGTATTTTTCCGCCTGAGCAGTGTGGTTTCCGCGCGTATCGCTCCATGGCCGACTGCCTTGCCGCCATCGTGGGCACGCTGGAACAGGCGAGTCGCGACGGCCGCACCACGTACCTGCCGCTGTTGGATGTCCAGAGCGCGTTCGACTCCCTTCCCCACGCAACCATCATCTCGGCTGTGCGCGCTCTTGGTGTGGAGGGCAGACTCCTGGCGTACGTGCAAGCCTTCCTTACCGACAGAGCGTCTGTTGTTTTTGTCGGGCGGGCGATCAGCTCGTCCCGTTCAGTGAGGTGCGGCGTGCCTCAGGGGATGTGTTGAGCCCCTTCTTGTTGAACCTCGCACTCGCGCCCATCAGCGAGCGCGTGCTCAGCATTGGGCACCTCCCTGTGCGCGCCGGGGTCTACGCGGACGACGTGGCGCTCTTCGTCCGTGGCCCGCTGTCAGCGATGAGACAGATGCGTATGCAACTCCAGGCGGCGGTTGATACGGTCGGCGACTTTCTGCGGCCTGCGATTGTCGGCGGTGAAGTCGGAGGCCATCATGGTCCATCCACGCGCTGCTGCCCGGCGCCACACTGGCTGCGTGGTCGTCGACGGTGTCCCCCTTCCCTGGCGACTGACGGTGCGCTACCTTGAGCTCATTATTGATCACCGCCTGACGTGGTACCCTGTCGTGAAGCAGCTTCGCGCTGCCATGCGCCGAGTTGAAGGCGCGGTGCGCGCGCTCCTCGCGCGTGGTGCTCTCGCCACGCCCTTGTTGGCGGTGGGCATATACGCTCCGGTGGCGCTGTCCAAGGTGCTGTACGCGCTCCCACTGTTCAGCCTTCGACCGCATCTGTGGCGACACATCGACTGGAACCATCGACGAGTGCTCCGCATGTACCACGGCCTGCCCCGCACATCCCGTCTGGCGGAGACGCTCGCGGAGACCGGCGCGTGGCCCGTCTCCCTCACCGCTGATCTGCGCGCGCTCGGCCACATCGAGCGCCTATCCCGTGCCCTAGATGACGGCCACACGCTGTCCTACCTCCGCGGACTTCCCAAGTCTCGTGTGGGTAAGCTGTTCGAGCTGTACGACAGCCTGGTGGTCGATGCCCCTGCGACCCCTGCAGCCTGGCCGCCACCAAACCAGCGTGTGCCGCTGCGCGTGTGCCTCGACCTGCCGGGCGTCCGCTCCAAGCACCGCACCCCTCATTGCGCTGTGGTGCAGGCGGCTGCTGCACGGATACAGGACGACCTGGTGGGGAGGGCACACCTCTACACAGACGGTTCTGTCCGTCAGGACGGTTCCGCGGCCGCTGCCTGCGTTGTGCCGAACCTCGATGTCACGAGACAGTGCCGCCTGTCCTACCGAGCTTCCTCCACCACACCGGAGCTTGTGGGACTCCATCTGGCAGCCGACATCCTCGAAGAGTCGCCGTTCCTCAACCGAGTGGCGATTACTTGCGACTCGAGGTCCGCTTTGCGCCACCTGCTACTCGACGAGCGCGCGCCGCCACTGGTGCAACGCGTTCCCTGCAGGCTACACACACTGCAGCAACAGGGATGCGACCTGCGCTTTCAGCGGATACCCTCGCACGTCGGTATTCTGGGAAACGAGTCGGCGGACGACCTTGCAAGGCGCGCCCACGATCCTGAATCCGCGCTGTCGCCGCGAGTCAACTCGTTTGTCGCGGCGCGGTTTCACTTCAAACGTGAGCTCGCGCGTGCGTCATCCCGACAGCCGCGGCGCGCAGTGGCGCCCGTCACGCCATCTCCCGGAAGCCGGCTCCACTAGAAGGAAGAGCGCCTTCCTCCTCGTACTCCGGACCGGTTCCGTCTGGCCCGCAGCGGGGCGTTTTTGGTTCAGATTTGAAGCTTTTTATATAGTATCTTTAAAGAAATTTATTTGCTCCACTTTGTTTTATATAAAAGGCCTACGCGCTCGGCTAAATGCCGTCACGACAATGAAGCGACCAAACGCCACTACAAGAATTAATGCAGATTTTGGGCTAAAAAATGACCTCTAGCGAGGTACGTCGTCCGGGTGTTGTACGTTGGCATGAAGGCATCGCATTATTCAATATTTGACTTGGAATAAAATGCATTTCCGATTTCACTGTGCGGTTTCGAAGTTGTGCCGTTGTATGTAAACGCTTTTGATTGCTTTGCTGTTATTAGTTGAATAAATAGCTAATTACAGCACGGAAGTCAATAACTTTTCGATACAACTGCACAACTTGGAAACCGTTCAATGAAATCAGAAATGTTTTTTTTCCAAGTTGAATAATCCAGAATGCGATGTTGCGTGACAACGTACAGGACCTGAATGGCGTACCTGGCTAGAGTTCAATTGTTTTTCGCACAAAGTATTACCTAATTCTTGTAGTGTCGTTTGGTCGCTTCATTGTCGTGATGGCATTTAGCCGAGCGCGTAGGCCATTTATAAAAAGAGAAAAAAAAACAACGGTATGGTATGGTATGATAAACTTTATTCAGGTCCTGAAGATCAACCCTTAGGATGACGCAGGCGGCTCCCACGTCGGGTCAGTAAGGTTTAACCTTACCGCCGTGTCGTGGGCCTTCTGGACGGCCTGTACTTGATCTAAAAGCACTCCACTGTGAAGCACTCGCCGCCACCAGTCTCTTTCCTTGTCGCAGTCTGTGAAAGCCACAGGACATTGCCAAAGCATATGATCCAGAGTAATGATGCCATTACACTTCTCGCAATTGATTGGTACCTCTCTTTCTGGATATAGCTTGTTAATAAAGTTTGGACTAGGATAAGTCTTGTCTGTAACAATCTCAGAGTCACCACTTGAGCTCTATTGAGCTTAGCATGTGGCACTGGGAATTCCCTTCTGTTCATGTAGTAATGCTTCGTGACTTCATTATATGTAAGTACTCGGTCCCTGTTCTCCTCCAGCATATTATTGGGGTCCTGGTCGCGTAGTGCATGGATAGTAAGTCCTCGTGCAGCTGCGTTAGCCACCTCGTTCAAATTCCTCCGAGATGGATCGACAGACCCCATGTGTGCAGGAAAACAGCGGATTTCGATCCCTTGGCTGTCCATCTCACCGATCAGCTGGGCAGCCCTTTTGGTTACAAAGCCTTTGGTAAAATGTCTAATAGCCATCTTAGAGTCACTGTAAATTCGCGTCCACTTATTATTCCTTAAAGCCAATGCTATCGCTACTTGTTCTGCCACTGTCGCTTCTTTAGTCATGATTGTAATAGCATCCCGAGTGAGTCCATCTGCATCTACTACTACTGCCGTAAAGGCTTTCTTTCCTCTGATCCATGCAGCATCTACAAAAGCCGCATGTTCTCTGTCCTGTTCTATCTCCTGCAGGAGAGCTTTGGCCCTTGCCTTTCTTCTTTCCAGGTTGTGCACCGGGTGCATATTTCTGGGAAAAGGAGTCGTCTTGATGATCTCTCTTACGCTATATTTTAGTTCTACTGTGTCTTCCGAATTTTCTGATTCGCTTGGGTACCACCTTAGCTCTTCGAGTATTGCTCTACCTGACCTTGTTTCGGAAAGCCTCTCTCTGTGGGTAATTTGCTGACCTTCAATTATTTCGGCTATTGTGTTGTGGAGCCCTAGTTTCATTAATTTATCATCCGGTGTGCTAACCGGCAATCCAACTGTTGTTTTGACAAGCCTTTTAATTAATCTGTTCAACTTCTTTAGTTCTGTCTGTGTCCATCTAAGCATCCCTGCTACATATGAGAAGTGACACAAGGCGAAAGCATGGACCAGTCTCATGGCGCTGTCCTCTCCCAACCCTCTGTGTCTGTTAGTGATTCTCCTTAGCAGTTTTATTACCTCCTCAGTCTTGCTTGTGATGTTTTGTATTGTTTTTCCGTTTGCCCCGTTTGCCTCCAGGAATAACCCTAAGACTCTAATGGATTCGACTTGCTTAATAGTTTTGCCTGCCTTCGTGGTTAGTACTAACCTGGGTTCTCCCTCGGTAACATATCTCCTCGGTTTTCTACCCCTTTTCCTGTTACTGAGTACTAGGAGTTCAGACTTCTCAGCAGAGCATTTCAGTCCCATGTCTTCTAAAATGGACTCTACCTCATAAATGCTCTCCTGAAGTCTGCTTTCCGCCTGTCCTATACTTCCTTCAGCGTTCCATATTGTCACATCGTCTGCATAAATGGTAAAGTTAATGCCCTCTATCCCTTTCAATCCCTTTGCCACTTTTGACATCGCCAGTTGAAAAGCATAGGTGACAAGACCGACCCTTGTGGCGTCCCTCTGTCACCGAAATCTATCTTCTTTGATTTATTGTCCCCGAATCTAAGGTGTGCTGAGCGATGGCCAAGAAAGGCTTTAACCACTTCATATAGTTTTCTGTCTAATCCCAGTTCAGAAATGACCTCAAGTATTGCTCTATGCTTAATTTTGCAAAAGCTTTTTCGACATCCAACCCCAAGAGAGCTCTAGTGTGCTTTGAACTGGCTAAAAGCAATTTATGTTTGATTAACAACATGGCATCTTGTGTGGACAAGCTTGGTCTGAAACCAATCAGATTATACGGTAGGATGCCATTGTCCTCCACATATTTCGTTAACCTGTTCAATATGACATGCTCCATTGTCTTTACTAGACATGATGTTAACGAAATTGGCCTGAGGTTATCCAAGTTAAGTTGTTTGCCCGGCTCTGGTATTAAGATAGTACAGGCCGTCCTCCATTCTTGTGGATAGACCCCATTCTTCCATAATTCATTAATGTATGTGGTCAGATATTTTATGGAGTCGTCGTCCAAATTCTTTAGCAATCTGTTAGAGATGCCATCCGGGCCCGATGCTGACCTACTATTTAAATCATACAATGCCGTGCGTACCTTACTTTCGTTGAATTCCTGATCCATAAAGTTGCATTCTGCCCCTAAGTAATCGGGGTAACTTACTTCCTGATCCTCTGTCCTGAGAGGCAAGTATTTAGCTGCCAATCGCTGCATTGTGCTCTCTGTGCTTGCAGTCTGACTTTCCTGGTGTACCAGCTTCGCCACTGCCGTACGTCTATTCGATTTAGTGCCTTTTTCATTGAGCAGATGCCTGAGCAGATTCCAATTGCCTCCACGTTTTATCCTTCCATCTATGGAGTTACACACCTCATTCCACTGTTGTTTCTGCAAATATCGGGCGTGCTCCTCGATATCTCTATTGAGCTGAGCAATTCGCTTCCTAAGTCTTCTGTTCAAGCGGTGTGATTTCCATCTTTGTAAAATCGATTGCTTAGCTTCGATCAAATGCGCCACTCTACTGTCCGTTTGTGTGACCTCTTCCTCAGTTTCTATAGCCTTAGTTGCTGCATTCAAGTCGTCCCTAAGCTGATCCACTCTGGTGGTGTGATTTGCCCCATTCCTTCTTTTTCCGCTTTGTCCTTCCTGATTTTTCTAAATTGATCCCAGTCTATATAAGTGAAATGCTTTACCTCCAACCCCGTCGTTTCCACCATTATGTGTAGTATGTAATGGTCGCTCCCCAGATCCGCCCCACAGTTGATCCAGTATGCCCTGGGTAAGTTAGAAGTGAAGGTTAAGTTAAAAACAACGGTGGGAGAAATACATTTTTTAAAGATACTTTCATAACTAGCTTCAAATCTGTACCAAGAACGTGGAGGTTCGCAGTGTTCTCATTATTGCGACTTTTTGCGATTGTGGCAGTGGCTTGACTTGCTTTAACTGAATACTTCTTAAGGCTGTTGCACATGATGTGATTTTCATCGCACCGGAAGTGCGATTTCCGTCGAATGCGACGAATGCGACGAAAATCGCAGTCGCAGTGCCGATCCTGTGATTTTCGGCTGCGACCAACGCAGCCCTGTGACCAACCAAGCGGTCGTAGCTATTTCGCGGTCTGTTTTGGAAAATGGCGTCTCGCGGAACAAGTGCAATGCGCGCGGAGGTGGATTGCTGAATTCGGTACGTACGCTTAGGGAGAATAAAAAACTTTTGCCGCAGATTCCATTCTCCCATTTCTATGCGTTCGTGGATGCGCTACGTAGCACACGAAATGCATTTTCAGCTTTGTTTCGTATGCTGTAGACAAACCTATGCGAGTTCCCAATGCTACGAGGTGTTCGATCCCCACGAGACGACATGACCTTTTGGGGTCGTCACAATTTTAACTTGTTAAATAGCATTCAAAAATCGCGCGTACGGGGCAGTTTAACTAATTGCAACCTCTGCAAGGGCAAATGACAAGGCAGCAAAATACCCGAAGTTTCAACGTTGCACTGAACGCGGGACCATATTATTTTCCTTTCGGTTAAAGGTTATGTTACCTCACTTGCTTATTCAATTTGACATGCCAAGCGTGCAGGCTATCGCAATGAATTTCTACGATAGCATGAATAAACAGAGTTAATTTGTTTTCGATTACTCCGTGCACTTTAAAGGGCAACTCCGGCGATGTTTACTGGTCAACGGATGTCGATGAAATTCGCTGGGTCTGTTCCTCTGAATACCTCTGTCATGTCCTAAAAAAAGCAGGCTTGAGAGTTGCGCAGATTTTTTACAAATGAATTTAATTTATTGCCTCGAGCACCCTACCTTACCTCCTCCTCAGTTACAGGCCACATTGTGTATGACGTCAGGAATGGTACACGCAGAGCATGCCGGGATCATGCAGACGACACCGACGAGAGCGTGCAGGAGTCGACGATCGTGAGCTAGTGCTTGGCGTGAGATGTTGCTGTCGCGAGAAGTTGCATTCCCTGTGCACGGGAAAGTGATGCGGGGTGGCAAAGGGTGTTGCGTTGTGGGCTGCACGAACTTCAGCCCTCGCCATCCGCAAACACAGTTTGAGCCGATGCCGATCGCGTTCAGCCGAGGTTAAGCCTATCACAGTAGCCGAGTACGCGCGTCTGCTGCTGGCGGACAAGACCAACTGATATGAAGCTAATTAAGCTATTAGGATGAGGAAAGCTGCTTCTCTAGTTCAGTTTTGACCATACGGATTTGAAATAAACCATTCCTCATTTCGTACAGTGCACACGCAAAAAGCTAGATACGACAACACGACGTGCAATCAACATCCGTATACGTTGCAGTTCTCGAATGCGGCCAGTCGCACTCGCCGGCGCTTCCCTAAATGAAATGTGACTACGCACATCCATGGGTGTATTATTACCCATTGTTATGCTGACTCATTATTTAGCTTACGAGGTGCACTGTTTGCCTCGTATCCCAAATGGGCAGCAAGCGGAGGCTCCATCGATACAGTATGCGTAAACAACCGTCTCGTCCAGCTGCCAACGATGTCATACTTCATGACATCGGCGTTTCCGCGAGAAAACTATGCATTCTCTAAATGAACGATCATACGCGCCAATGTCCTAATCTATGTCTACTTTACGGAACACTAATTGTGTGCATGAAGAGAATACGAAGAATGATAAGCAGGCTGCACAACGCTTCCCTACTACGGTCTCCCGCTTGCTGTTTACGAAGGTGTGTGGTCGCACGTATCAGCGCGACCCAGAGTGATGTAACGGTGCTTACATGCACACAGTCTGCGTGTTTTGATATTGTTACGTAGGAAGACGCAGACAAAACGCTATATACAAGTATATTTACAAAGAAATGCGCCGCACTTGGCCAAGAAGCCACAGCCCGCAGTAGCCTCTAATCTTCGTCGTTGTCTTCACACCGCTCGCCTCTTCGTCAAGGCAAATACTGTTCCGTAGCACTACCCCCGGCGGCAAAAGCGCCGTTCCGGAGCGATTAAAGGCCGGACTCAGAAGCAGTGTAGTAGGCCTTGAGCCTACTGACGTGCACGACATCACTAGATGCCAGAGTAGACAACTCACAGGTTCAATTTCGTACGTCGCAGGCGTCACCTGGCGCAGCACGCGGTAGGGCCCTGTGTATCGCGAAAGGAGCTTCTCTGAAAGTCCGACGTGACGAGAGGGCGACCACAGGAGCACGAGCGCACCAGGTGAAAACTGTACGTCACGGTGGCGGGCGTTGTACTGACGCTGCTGAGTGGTTTGCGAGGCCGTCAGTCGAGTACGGGCAAGCTGGCGTGCATGGTCTGCGAGGGCGATTGCGTCGCGCGCATACTCGCTTGTTGAGATCGCAGCAGGAGGAAGCGCCGTATCAAGGGGCAAGGTCGGTTCGCGACCGTACAGTAGATAAAAGGGAGAAAATCCGGCGGTGTCGTGCCGGGAAGAATTGTACGCAAATGGGACGTAAGGAAGGGCAATATCCCAGTCGTGGTGGTCCTTGGAAACGTACTTGGACAGCATATCGGTAAGGGTACGGCTTAGCCGCTCCGTCAGGCCATTGGTTTGAGGATGGTATGAAGTAGTCAGCTTGGGTTGAGTGGAGCAGGAACGCACAATGTCGGCGTTAACTTTCGACAGGAAGTTGCGACCACGGTCAGTAAGCAGCTGTCGCGGGGCGCCATGAACCAAGATAATGTCACGCAAGAGAAAGTCCGCGACGTCAGTGGCGCAACTGGTCGGGAGAACCCGCGTGATAGCGTATCGGGTGGCGTAATCAGTTGCGACGGCTACCCAATTCTTCGCCGAAGATGACGTGGGAAAGGGGCCGAGGAGGTCTAATCCAACACGAAAGAACGGTTCCACAGGGACGGTGATCGGCTGGAGATGACCGGCAGGTAGCACCTGAGGTGTTTTCCGACGCTGGCAGGGATCACAGGCAGCAACATAGCGTCGGACTGAGCGAGCGAGACCAGGCCAATAGAAGCGGCGCCGGACGCGGTCGTACGTGCGGGTTACCCCAAGATGTCCTGCAGTGGGTGCGTCATGCATCTCAAAGAGTACAGTCCGTCGTAGATGTTTTCGCACGACAAGAGGAAGATCAGATCCATCAGGGAGGAAGTTCCTTCGGTACAGAATGCCGCCTTGGAGGACATATCGGCGAACGGAGGCGTCGGTAGGTGTAGAGCGCAGACGCTCGATGAGTGCTCGCAGCGATAGATCCCGGTACTGCTCATCGGCGATGTTAGCGAAGGCAGACAGAGAAAATAACGGTGGCGGTACTACTAGTCGGCGTCATCAGGCTCGTCTACCGGGTAGCGAGACAGGCAGTCAGCGTCCTTGTGTAGTCGGCCAGATTTGTAGGTAACACTATACGAATATTCTTGGAGGCGTAAGGCCCAGCGACCAAGTTTTCCTGTAGGATCTTTCAGTGAGCATAAGCCGCAAAGCACGTGGTGGTCTGTGACAACGGAAAAGGGCCGGTCATATAAGTGTGGGCGGAACTTCGCAACCGCCCAAACTAGGGCCAGACACTCACGCTCAGTGATGGAACAGTTGCGCTCGGAGGGTGAAAGGAGCCTGCTGGCGTAAGCGATAACACGGTCGTTGCCGCGCTGGCGTTGTGCCAGTACTGCACCAATTCCGTGGCCGCTGGCATCAGTACGGACTTCGGTAGGAGCAGAAGGATCGAAATGGGCCAGAACGGGAGGCGTTGTGAGGAGGTCGATTAGATGCGAGAACGCAGAGGCCTCGTTATCGCCCCACTGGGAAGGGGTGTCTTTTTTCAAAAGCTCGGTTAGTGGTCGTGCTATGGCCGCGAAGTTTTTCACGAAACGGCGGAAGTACGAACAAAGGCCGACGAAGCTGCGCACATCTTTGACACACTTCGGAACAGGGAAGTGCGTAACAGCATGGATCTTGCCTGGGTCCGGTTGCACTCCGTGCGCGTCAACGAGATGTCCAAGGACAGTAATCTGGCGACGGCCGAATTAGCACTTCGATGCGTTGAGTTGTAGACCGGCACGACGAAAAACGTCCAGGACTGCTGAGAGGCGCTCGAGGTGTGTAGCGAACGTTGGGGAGAACACTATAACGTCGTCTAAGTGCCACAGGCACGTGCACCATTTGAAACCATAATGAAGGGAGTCCATCATGCGTTCAAAGGTGGCAGGAGCGTTAGATAGACCGAACGGCATCACTTTGAATAGATAAAGACCGTCGGGTGTTACAAAAGCAGTCTTCTCGCGGTCTAGATCGTCCACGGCGATCTGCCAGTAGCCGGAGCGAAGGTCGATAGAGGAGAAATAGCGAGCACCGTGGAGGCAGTCAAGGGCGTCATCAATCCGAGGTAGGGGATACACGTCCTTTTTGGTAACCCTGTTCAGGTGCCGATAATCCACGCAAAAGCGCCATGAGCCATCCTTCTTTTTCACCAGTACAACAGGTGACGCCCATGGACTACACGACGGTTCAATAATGTTCTTGGCAAGCATTTTGCGAACTTCTGCGTGAATAACTTGACGCTCAGCCGGGGACACTCGATACGGGCGGCGATGAATAGGAGGGGCATTGCCGGTATTAATGCGATTTTCATTTTTAATGCGATTAATGGTATTTTCACAGCTGTAGTTTGGGCCAAGGGACGATCGTTAAAGTAAAAAATATCGTGGTAGGATAACAGAACGTGGTAGAGCTCACGAGCGTGCTCGGATGGCATGTCGGGCGCAATCATTTTCTGTAAGTCGGCAACGGCACAAGTCGCCGACTGCGATGGTAGAGGAGGATCGGCTGAATTGTCGTCTACTGCAATAGATGCTACTGAGTGATCCTCGAACGAGCAAAGCTGGGCCAGAGACATCCCGCGTGGCAGCACCTGTGCCGTCAAGCCAAAATTGACCACTGGCAGGCAGACGCAATTCGCCGTAACAGATAAAACTGTATGAGGCACTGTGATCCCGTGTGTAAGCAGGACGTCTTGCAGGGGAGCCGCGATGTAGTGACCGTCGGGCACTGGTGGGGATGACACTAAGTCAACGTAAGTCAGTGCCGAAGGTGGCAAGCGAACGAAGTCGACGGAACTAAGCCGACTAGGGTGTGGTTCAGAGGGATCTAGAACAGGCAGGTCAAGGCGGAGAGTACTGGCGGAACAGTCGATGAGAGCAGAATGTGCGGAGAGGAAGTCCAAGCCAAGGATGATGTCGTGGGGACAGTGGGCGATGACTGTGAATAGCACGATAGTGGAGCGATCGGCGAAGGAGACGCGGGCGGCACACATACCAATTACGGGGGCTGTTTCGCCATCGGCGACACGGACAACACGTGTCGTGGCGGGTGTGAGTATTTTCTTCAGCCGGTTACGAAGGTCAGCGCTCATTACGGATACATGCGCCCCACTGTCTATAAGAGCAGATACAGAAACACCGTCGACCTGCACGTCAAGAAGGTTCAGATGAGTGGGCAACGTCAGCAGAGGATTTGGCGGCGTAGGGAGTAATGCAGCGTCACCTCGAGGCGCTGCATCGTCTAGTTTTCCGGCTGGGAGCGGCGTCCGAAGGGAGTCGGCGAATAGGAGCGACGGGGCTGAGGAGAGCGAGATTGTGGTCGTTGGGGCGAAGGCGAACGAGAATAGGGGCGGGTCGGCGCAGGAGAATCAGTGGCGGCATTATCGGAGCGTGCGGCATAGGGTCGAGAAGGGCCATCTGGGCGAGAGTAGGCAGTATAAGTAGACCGGGTAGGGGAACTCCAGCGACTGCGACAGTAGCGAGAAATGTGTCCGATTCGACGGCAGTGAAAACAAATGGGCTTGTCGTCAGCAGTGCGCCATTCAGATGAGTTGCGGAAACGTGGTGGGTAATAAGATGTGGGACGGGGCTGAATCGAAGAAGCCGGGTGGGTATCAGGGCGATGGGCCGAGCAGACGATGTGAAGACCCATCCATGTTCGCGAACTCCTGGCGGACAACTGCCTGTATGAGGGAAACCGTGACTGCAGGTGCGTTGGAGGAGCTGGAGTCGAAGGCAGCCGGATAGGCGGCTTCAATCTCATGCCGGACGATCCTGGTAACATAACCAGTGTTGTTGGGACGAGGAGCGTCAGCACAGGAAGATGTCGCTGGGGTGTTGGGCAGACGGGCAAACTGCTGGTCGATACGTCGGCTTTTAGCGAGTTCCAGGCGGCGACACTCTTTTATAACCGCATCCACCGTCGCCACGTTGTTGAATACGAGCAAGTTGAAGGCGTCATCGCCAATGCCTTTGACGATGTGGGAAACCTTGTCTGGTTCAGTAATGTGTGCGTCAACTTTGCGGCACAGAGCCAAGACGTCCTGAATGTACGTGACATAGGGCTCTGTGGACGTCTGCACACGGCCGGATAACGCCCTCTGCGCGGCAAGTTGGTGACCGTAGGGGTTGCCGAACAAGTCTCGGAGCTTTTGCTTAAGCGAATGCCAACTGGTAATCTCATGTTCGTGTGTCCGAAACCAAACTCCAGGTGTGCCACCGAGGTAAAAGAGTGCGTTGGCGAGCATGATAGTAGGGTCCCACCGGTTATATCGGCTGACGTGTTCGTACAGGCTGATACAGTCGTCGACGTCTTCCCCATCTTTGCCCGAGAAAACGCCAGGATCGCGGGAAGCGGGGAGAGCGATGTAGGTCGTCGAAGCGGCAGCAGGTGTCGGAGCCGGCTGAGTCGAGCTGTCGTCGCCGGGAGCCATGACGGAAGGCTCGACGTACCGTCCACTGCGAAGCTCCGTGACGAGGTACAGGGAACCTCCACCTCCACCAGATATATATATATATATATATATATATATATATATATATATATATATGTTACGTAGGAAGACGCAGACGAAAAGCTATATACAAGTATATTTATAAAGAAATGGGCCGCATTTGGCCAAGAAGCCACAGCCCGCAGTAGCCTCTAATCTTCGTCGTCGTCTTCACACTGCTCGCCTCTTCGTCAAGGCAAATGCTGTTCCGTAGCAATATGTTCTGACATGAATTGATGTTACCGATGAGCGGCTATCTCAAGCGAACGGCGTACGAGTGGTCGCTGTACCTGCCGATGTAAACAAATGCACTGGTCGGTGCTTTGGACTGTCAGCGGCGTTCTTGTGGGATACAAATGCGGGAAGTCGTGCTCCACATCTTACAGTGAGCATGCGAAGCGTTTCCCTCAGAGGGGTAAAACACCTAAAATAGCAACCAGCACGTATATCAGTGGTTAGGGCTACCCTTGGTCTTCATGTTGCAGCGCGATATGTTGCGCATGGGTGCTGGCTCTAGTGGTGGAGGACGGCGATTCGTGGCTATTGAATTCGTCTGAATCATAACTGCCACTGTTTGACAAATCCGAATAGGTGGTGCAGCTTACAATGTCACCCGAAGGTCCCCGAAGGTCCGGCGCGGTCACGAATAAGCTGAGCGTCTGCTCCTCGTCGGTTTCGTTCGCCCCGCGGGCGAGATCGGCATGCGTTGCACGCCTTCCCTGCCGGGGATACACTCGTGACGTCACACGCAGAGGTTCGCTCGGCGGCTTGCTCAGGTTTCGATTTCGTTGTTGCACTTTTTTTGCTTACTTAAAATTATTTTCACATTTGCGGAACAATTCTCCTATCAGGTGCGTCACAGAAGGGTCTCGGGAACCTAAATATTTTATTACCTTGACATGAGCAAAAAATCGCCGGAGTTGCCCTTTAAGTTGTATCTCCGTAGCACGAGAACTAGTCAACCCTGCCGGAGACTGTGGATGTGCATGCACCCACAGGACGCGACCGTCTTGCACCATACATCGACCTTGTGAAATGATTTTACCTCGAAAGAAGAACCTTTCCCACCCCTCACCGCAAGTTAAACAGAGCACAGGCAACCACCTTTCGCCTGCTACAGACCAATACATACTCCTCCCTCACACGTTATCATGTCATATACCCTTACATCTACCCAAGCCCCACGTGCAAGATCTGTACAATTCAATCAGCAACACTCGCCCACATGCTGTTGGAGTGTAAACATCAATGCCCAGACCTTAATCTCGTGACCCTCTCGTAGAGATGGCACGCCGCCCTGCGCAGCTCCCATCTCGACGACCAACTATGGACTACCCAGCTGGCCTACGAAGCGGCGAAGAGGCAAGACAGCAGCATTGCGGACAAGTTGGTAATCTATTACTAAAGTATTATTCCGCAACAAAAAGACACGGATGGCAGAGAAGAACAACACACCAAGCGCAGACTTTCAACTAACAGCTTCACACATAAACCGATTCAGTGGCACAGTAAATTTAGTTTAAAGTTTGCGCTTGGTGTTTGTGTTTTTCTCTCCCGTCCGTGTCTTTTGGTGAGCAATAATACTTTAGTAAGAGGCAAGACCTTGACGTCCTATCGTGGTAGGCCTAGGCCCAGCCGACTAAACTGCTGGGTCTCAATAATGTTTACTCTTTTGCACTTAGATTTAGATTATCATCATTTATTGAACCCTTCAACTTCCAAAGGTATGTATATGCAAAATATAACAAGCAATATTAACACCAACCAAAAGCAAAGGGCACAATTGTGAAACAAGCATCTTTCAGATACTTCGAATATGTAAAACATTCATTGCGTCAATATGTATTGTACAAAAGCACTGCACAAATAAGCATCATCAGGCATAGTAAGTAATCTATCAGGTAGCTGGTTCTACAGTTGTATAAATGTCAAAAGACATGAATACCGCATCATGCACACAGCAGAAAGAAAACCTTTTTCAAGAGTGGCCCCTTCTGACAGATATGAGTGGGCGGTGAGCAGCAGAAACATTAGACAGTTTTAGTTTAGCGTGGTTACCGGAATAGCGGGCGTACCGGAATAGCGGGATCGAAGTGCGCATGCGCAGAACGCTAACCGACATATACCGTTTACCGTGCGCACGCTATTTCTCAGAGTTAACGTTACCGTGTTAGCGTGGTGTACGTAGTGTACGTAAAACATGGCGGCGGTCCCGGTCGCCCGCTTCGAACTGAATTTGGCGTTGTTTTTGTAGAATTCACTTTGTTCGTAGCAAATGACTGCGTAAACGGCTTTTGCTTAGTCGCATGCCGCTTCGCCGAGAGAGTGTTATGGCTAATCTTGAGGAATTTTCGAGATCGCTTCTCGTTTCGAACGCGCCTAAGCCTAACGAGAGAAATTTTTTCTGAGATGCGAGCGCCATCTGTCTCTAAAGTCGGGAGATAGGCGCGACGACGGCATATGGCCTCTGAGATGGGAGGATTTCGGAGGCTATGGTAGACAGCTTGTACTGCTTGTCTGTTTCGTTGCAGATCGACGGACATGTGAAGTAAAAATACAACGCGCTCCTGGCTTCCATTGCGCTGCCTATCGCACTTTCCGGACGCACACACACATAGAATTAGGTGCCCTGTGTATGCGTAATTCAAAGCGTAATGGAATAGCGTCCCGCACGTAAACTACGCTATCACGCTATACTAAAACTCTCTTTCTGCAAAGTTCGTTTGCGGAACGGTAACGCTATTTCCCGTAACCCCGCTATTACGCTAACGCTAAACTAAAACTGTCTATTATTAGAGGTATTGTGTAATACCACTTATGAAAGAATGAAGAGAGTATCCTATCATCAAAACTTTGTAGAGAGAGCCTCCTTTACAGCAGACATTGCCTTGCCTTATGTAAAAGGCAAGAGAGAGAGAGAGATAAATGAGATGCGAAAGGCAGGGAGGTTAACCGGAAGGTAAATATCCGGTTTGCTACCCTAAACTGGGGAAGGGGTAAGGGGAGAGAGAAAGATAAAGAAAAATGCACACACCTAGAGAGGGAGATAAAAAAAGAAAACACACACACACACACACACACACACACACACACACACACACACACACACACACACACACACACACACACACACACACACACACACACACACACACACACCACACACACACACACACACACACACACACACACACACACACACACACACACACACACACACACACACACACACACACACACACACACACACACACACACACACACACACACACACACACACACACACACACACACACACACACACACACACACCACACACACACACACACACACACACACACACACACACACACACACACACACACACACACACACACACACACACACACACACACACACACACACACACACACACACACACACACACACACACACACACACACACACACACACACACACACACACACACACCACACACACACACACACACACACACACACACACACACACACACACACACACACACACACACATGAACTCAGGAGCGCCACAGTCGTTCAAACAGGTCGCTTGACCGGAGGAACTTCAGTAGCGCCCTCGTCGCCTTCTGCTGTGAAGACCGTATCAGTTGGCATTCTAAAATCGTCTGCTCAGAAAGCGGCCGGTCGTCGAGGCGTGCCAACTCCGTTACGAGCGACTGTCTCTGGGAGCCGTAGCGGGGACAATGACACAGGATATGTTGGAGGTGGCTCGTGCTCGAGGATCGGATGAATGGCACGCGACAGGAGGTGAAAAAGAGGAGAAGAACGTTCGAAGAGGCGACGCTCGCAGGCGTTTTTGTTGAGTGTTGAGTCTCTGGAGTTCTCGGGCACAGGTTCGCCCAGAATAAATCAGTTTTATTAGAAACGGTTGTCGTAACTGTCGGTTACATTTCTGGTGGAGGTGCGGGGTATGATTCCAAGCCCCACACACGTCAGGGAAGGTAGCCCGGACCCCCAAAGTTTGCAGCCAACGGAATTGACGCCTGCTCACCAACGCACAAGTCGTCGCATACGAGGTGAGCCTCCCGAGTTTGGTCCCCTCACCGAATCACCAAGGGAAGCGACGGCGGTCAGCCTAGGCGCCAGTGTGATGGCTACTCAAGCGACCCCTCCTCACGTCATCGTTGACTCACCCAAGACGCCAGAATCATTTCACGGAGACACATTTGAGGATGCCGAGGACTGGCTCGAAAACTTCGAGCGTGTCGCCAGATGCAACGGCTGGGACGCAACGAGGAAACTCCGGTATGTGTACTTCGCGCTGGAGGAATCTGCACGCACGTGGTTTCAAAACCACGAAGTGTCGTTTTCATCGTGGGATGACTTCCGACGAGAGCTGCTCGCTACTTACCCGATCACGGACCGCAGAGAGAGGGCAGAAGCTGCTCTTCAGGCGAGGAACCAACGAAACAACGAAAGTGTGACCATGTACATTGAAGACATGTCCCACCTCTTCCGCCGAGCCGACCCAAACATGGCTGAGGACAAGAAATTACGGCACCTAATGCGCGGTGTTAAACAGGAACTATTTGCAGGCCTGGTACGTAATCCACCCCGCACTGTAGCCGAATTCAGATCAGAAGCGACGACTATGGAGAAGACGCTGCAGTAGCGGGCAAGACAGTACAACAGAGATGCAAGCGTCGCATTATTTGAAGTTGGATCAGGAGCCCTCCCCAGCAACATCGACGCCCTACGTGAAATGGTGAGGTCTGTCGTTAGGGAAGAGCTGCAGAAATTGAAGCTGGTTCAAAGCCCTCCTACGGTGTCATCACTTGCAGATGTTGTACGCGAAGAAGTGCGACAAGTAATTTTTGAACCAGAGCCTCAGGTACGGCCCCTAGCACAACTGGAGCGTCAGCCGCGGATACCATACGCCCAAGCTTTACGGCAGGACATTGGACGCGCTGACTCTGTCCGAACTACCGCTACACCCCAGACGCTTGCTCCCAGTATGCCGCCCATGTCGGAAGGAAGACCACGCAAAAGCGATGTATGGCGTACTCCAGACCGGCGTCCCCTCTGCTACCACTGTGGCGAGGCTGGTCACCTGTATCGCGAATGTCAGTATCGCCGAGTGGGACTCCGTGGCTTCTCCGTGAATGCGCCTTGCCCTCGAAACGGTGAGCGCCCTTACGAGATAGAAGAATTTTTATCTACACGCCGAAACATTCCGTACCCCCAGCAACATGAGCCTCGATCGGCAGCGCCTATGCGTTATCGGTCGCCGAGTCCGCGTCCGTCCTCCATGTCACCGAGGCGTCGCTCACTAAGTCCGCGACGGGAAAACTAGAGCCAGCAACCTGTGGAGGCAAGGCCGCTGACGCCCAGGAAACCGAAGGCCCTCCATCGCTAACCCGACGAGACGACGGCTGTGACACCGCGACGAACAAATGCAGTGATGGCGACGCTACTTCTGAGTTGCGTGTCATCATCGACGACTTCGAAGTGACCGCGTTGATAGACACTGGTGCTGACTATTCAGTTATTAGTAGTGTACTCGCCAGAAAATTGAAAGAGGTATTGACCCATTGGACCAGATCTCCGATACGTACAGCCGGGGGACACTTAGTCGAGCCTGTAGGAATGTGCACGGCAAGGATCGGAATTAGTGGCTTTATGTACGTCAGCAGCTTTATTGTTCTACGCGAGTGTTCCCGTGATCTGATCCTGGGCATGGACTTTATGCAAGCAAACGGCGCAATAATCAACTTGCAAGAATCTCGCGTGTTGTTTACTACGGAAAATGCTGTCGCCTTTTCTGATGTGGAACAGCCACATGTTGCCTCTCTGCGTATTGTGGATGAACACGTGACGGTGCCGGCAAGGTGCAGTGTGACTGTCATTGTAAGCAGCGACGCATTTCAAGAGAATGAGGGACTTGTAGATGGAAATATCGGGCTGCTACTGGAAAAGCAAATATGTGTGGCAAGGGGCTTTGTTCACCTGCGTAACGGATGTGCGGCTGTCCTCTTGACCAACTTTGGCAATGAGGCACAACACGTGGCGAAGGGAACAGCCATAGCATCTCTTCATGGCTGTGAACAAGTTACGGATATATCGACTCTCGGCACACCATCACCAGCATCTGGGACTTTAGACAGTGTGCTCGCATCTATCGATATTGACCGACAGCTGTCATCACCACAAAGAGATAAGATTGTGAGCTTGGTCACAGAGTTTGCTGAATGCTTTTCGACTTCATCGAAAGTACGTCGTACTCCCGTCGCAAAACACCGCATTATAGTCGAAGAACCCGTAAGACCCGTATGCCAACACCCGTACCGAGTGGCTCCAAAAGAAAGAGAAGCGATAAGAAGTCAAGTACAGGAAATGCTCAAGGACGATGTAATACAGCCATCCAATAGCCCGTGGGCATCTCCGGTAGTCTTGGTGAAAAAGAAGGACAACACCTTACGTTTTGTGTAGACTACAGAAAACTCAACCTCGTCACGAAGCGGGATGTTTATCCACTCCCACGCATCGGCGACACCTTGGACAAACTACGCGATGCCCACTTCTTCTCTTCTTTGGATCTTAAAAGCGGGTACTGGCAGATAGAAGTGGACGAGCGAGATCGCGAAAGAACGGCATTTGTGACACCGGATGGTTTATACGAGTTTAAGGTGCTTCCATTTGGTCTGTGTTCTGCGCCCGCCACTTTCCAGCGGATGATGGATACTGTTCTTTCCGGACTGAAATGACAGTCGTGCCTCGTTTACCTTGATGATGTGGTGGTCTTCTCCACTACATTCGAGCAGCATGTACAGCGGCTGAGGGCAGTTCTGGGTGCCATTTGCACGGCGGGATTGACCATAAAACCCGAAAAGTGTCACTTAGGTTTTCGCGAGCTCCGTTTTCTCGGACACATTGTCAGTACTCAAGGCGTCCGCCCAGATCCTGAGAAGATCACGACAGTAGAAAAGTTTCCGAAGCCAAGAGATAAGAAAGCTATCAGGCGTTTCCTAGGACTGTGTGCCTACTACAGGCGTTACGTAGAAAACTTTTCTAAAATTGCCGAACCACTCACGCGGCTTACAAAAGAAGATGACCCTTTCGTGTGGCAGAAAGAACAAGAGGGCGCCTTCTCTGAGCTACGACGACGTTTGCAGAGTCCTCCCATACTTGCCCATTTTGATGAAGATGCCGAAACAGACATCCACACCGACGCGAGTAACGTTGGTCTCGGCGCCATACTTATTCAGTGGCAGAATGGAGAAGAAAAAGTCATTGCGTACGCAAGCCGAACTGTATCGAAAGCTGAAACAAATTACTCAGCTACAGAAAAGGAATGCCTGGCGGTTATTTGGGCCATCAGCAAGTTCCGGCCATACTTGTACGGCAGACCGTTCCGAGCCATCAGCGACCACCATTCATTGTGCTGGCTGGCGAACCTCAAGGACCCTTCTGGAAGACTCGCTAGGTGGTGGAGCTTGCGTCTACAGGAATATGACATCACGGTCGTGTACAAGTCCGGCCTCAAGCACAATGATGCTGATTGCTTATCACGTGCATCGATCAAATCTACCGCTACTGAACACGAGCAAGATTTTCCATTTCTTGGGGCTGTGAACACGTCGGAAATGGCTCATCACCAGCGTTCTGACCCGGAATTACTCCTGCTCATCCAGCACCTGGAGGGTCGGCAAGTGAAAGTTCCACGAGTTTTGTCCGCGGATTGTGTTCGTATGTCCTCAAGAACAACGTCCTCTACAAAAGAAACTTCGAGCCCAGTGGTGAGACGTTTCTACTTCTCGTACCATCATCGCGACGACGTGAGATCTTAGAAGCTTGCCATGATGACCCTTCAGATGGTCACTTGGGCGTTAGTAGGACTGTGGCAAGAATCCGCCAAAAATATTACTGGCCGAAGTTGATGAATTCAGTGCAGCAATATGTTAAATCGTGCCGAGATTGTCAAAGGCGCAAAACACCGCCACTCAAACCAGCAGGCCTTCTGCAACCAATACAGCCACCAGCAGTACCATTTGAACAAATCGGATTAGATTTACTTGGGCCATTTCCCGTTTCGTCCTCAGGAAAGCGATGGATTGTGGTAGCAACCGATTACCTCACCCGGTATGCCGAGACTTCTATCACAACAGCAACCGCCATTGAAGTGGCTCAGTTTTTCGTCACACACATTGTATTGCGACACGGCGCGCCTAAGGTTGTCATAACAGACAATGGAACAGCTTTTATGGCCCGTTTGATGCAGTCTGTTATGAAACTAACGCATACTGATCATCGGAAAACCACAGCATACCATCCGCAAACAAATGGCCTGACTGAACGGCTCAATAGAACGCTCGCTGACGTATCTCGATGTACGTGGACATAGAGCATCGAACATGGGACGGTATTCTACCATACGCTACCTTTGCGTATAATACTGCAGTACAAGAGACGACACATGTTACGCCATTTGAACTTGTTTACGGCCGAACCGTAACGACGACACTGGACGCGATGTTACCTGTGAATAACAGCAGCGAAGACGACCCTGATGTGAGTGAATACATAGAAAGGGCTGAAGAGGCACGGCAGTTGGCGAGGCACCGCATCGTACAACAGCAGTACGTCGACGCAAACCGATACAACCTAAGGCGAAGAGAGGTGCAGTACAACCCTGGAGACAAAGTGTGGGTATGGACACCTATACGTACGCCCGGGCTTTCGGAAAAGTTACTACGCCGTTACATTGGCCCCTATAAAGTACTTCGTCGGCTAAGTCCCTTAAACTACGAGGTAACTCCCGAAGGTCAAGTGTGCTCCACACGACGCAGGACTCGCCCAGAGGTCGTACACGTAGTACGAATGAAGCCTTACTACGAAAGGCATTAAATAACAGAATTTGCAAATGTGCCCAAGAATACCACCGGCCATCCCTGAGCTTCGTTGTTTTAAAGCTATCGGCCTGTCTACGCCTTTTCTACGCATCGGGACGATGCTTCTTGGGAGGGGGACTAATGCCGCCAGCATACTGAGACCGAAAAGACGCTCGCCGCATCATAGCTGTGTCTCAAAGAACCGCTACAATACAAGCGTCGGGCAGGGAACCGCAAGGCAACGCTGCGCCGCACGTACCCACACCACGTGCTGGCAGACCGGTGGCTCGTGCTCGAGGATCGGATGAATGGCACGCCACAGGAGGTGAAAAAGAGGAGAAGAACGTTCGAAGAGGCGACGCTCGCAGGCGTTTTTGTTGAGTGTTGAGTCTCTGGAGTTCTCGGGCACAGGTTCGCCCAGAATAAATCAGTTTTATTAGAAACGGTTGTCGTAACTGTCGGTTACAATATGTTGGCAAATATCTACAAGGATTGCACAGCAACCTTGCTTCTCTACAAGAAAAGTAGAAAGTTACCTATCAAAAAAAGGGGTCAGGCAAGGAGACACAATCTCTGCAATGCTATTCACTGCATGCTTAGATGAAGTATTCAAGCTCTTAGACTGGGAAGGCTTAGGAGTGAGATGAACGGACGGATGTAAAACTTTAATGGAAGTCCTGAGGTACGCGACTCAGAGGGCAGCGGGCTGGTCCCACCTTGGGACAGTCAGGCCATGCTGGACCGCCGCATCGTGGGCCCTCTGGACAGCCCATAGTTGCGCCCCCGCATCGGGGCTCTTGAAAGCGGAGAGCCATTGGTCCTCATTGATTTGTTCCATGCCTCGCAACGAGGCTCAACGCCAGAGCATGTGGTCTAGGCTAGCGAAGTCATTGCAGTGCCTGCAAGAACTACTGGCATAAGTGTCGGGATAAAGCTTGTGTAATAAAGCCGGGCTGGGATACGAGCATGTTTGCAATAATCTGAGGGTCAATGCCTGCGCTCTATTTAATTTCTTGCGAGGAAGGGGAAAGTCTCTCCTCCCGAGATAAAAGTGCTGCGTAATTTCGTTATATGTGGTCGGTTGATCTCTGTTCTCTTCCACTGCGGGCCGGCCGGGGAGTTCTCCATGGTCGCGGAAAGCGAGACCTCGGGCCTTGGACTCGGCCAGCTCGTTGAGGTTTGTGGGGCCTCCCATGATGGATCTTATGTGAGCGGGGAACCACGTGAGAGTGTGGGTGGCGATGCTTTTGCCGTCGAAGATGTGACAGGCTTCCTTACACACGGCGCCAACGGTGAAGGCACGTATGGCTGCCCTGGAGTAGCTGAAGATATTGTCATGTTGGTCATCTAGGAGGGCCAAGGCAATGGCCACTTGCTCGGCCGCACATGACGACCTGCTTCGTACCAAAGTGCGTAACGGTCGAACCCCTGTGGTTGATCGACACTACCGTGAAAATTTGCTGTGGCCATATTGGGCCGGGTCAACGAAGCAGCTGCCGCCAGGGAGTTCCGTCGCCCGGCGTAGGAGCGCCACGGCCCTGGCCTTTCTTCTTTCCACGTTGCGCTCGGGATGCATATTGCGCGGGGCGGGCGATATGATGATGTGGTCTTTCTGCTCTTTCGGAAGGGCCTGGTAGGAGTCTTCGACCTTGGCCCGGGGGACGCCAATCTCTGTTAGGAGTCGTATGCCCGCCGTGGTGCCGGAGAGTCTGAGAATCTGTGCCCTTGTGCTTCTGCAATTTCTTCCAGTGTATTATGAATACCCCAATGCAGAAATCGGTCGGTGCGTGTGAAGTCTGGTAGTCCGAGCGCACTCTTGACCCCCATCCTTATCATGGCATTTAGCTTGTCTCGCTCGGCCCTCTTCCCGACGTGCATGGCCGCTACGTGCAAGAAATGGCATAACAAGAAAGCGTAGACTAGCCTTATCAGATTTTCTTCACTCAGGCCTCTCCTTGTGTTAGCTACCCGCTTGATTAGACCGATAACGCTATCCATCTTCTTAGGAGTGAGAATCAACGGCGAATATCTCAGCAACCTTCGGTTTGCAGATGACATTGTCCTATTCAGCAGCAATGGGGACAAATTACTGCAAATGATTGAGGACCTTAACCGACAAAGTGAAAGAGTGGGGTTGAAGATTATTATGCAGAAGACAAAGAAAATGTTCAATAGCCTGACAAGGGAACAGGAATTCAGGATCGCCACTCAGCCTATGGAGTCTAAAATAGTACGTTTATCTAGGTCAATTACTTACAGGAGACCTTGATCATGAGAAATAAATTTATGGAAGAATAAAATTGGGCTGGAGTGCATACGACAGGCATTACCAAATCCTGACTGGGAGATTACCACTGTCGTTGAAAAGAGATGTGCACAATCATTGCATTCTACCGGTGCTAACATAAGGGGCAGAAACTTGGAGGTTAATAAAGAAGCTCGAGAACGAGTTAAGGACCGCACAAAGAGCGATGGAACGAAAAATGTTGGGCCTAACGTTAAGAGACAAGAAGAGAGCGGTGTGGATCAGAGAACAAACGGAGATAGCCGATATTCTAGTTGACTTTAAGTGGAAAAAGTAGAGCTGGGCAGGCCATGTAATGCGTAGGATGGGTAACCTGTGGACCATTGGGGTTCCAGAATTGATACCAAGAGAAGGGAAGCGCTGTCGAGGACCGCAGAAAACTAGGTGGAGTGATGAAGATAGGAAATTCGCAGGCGCAAGTTGGAATCAGCTAGCGCAAGACAGGGGTAATTAGAGATCGCAGGGAGAGGCCTTCGTCTTGCAGTGGACATAAATGTAGGCTGATGATGATGATATCCTAACAATCGTGGACTGCGCAACACGCTACCGTGACGCCGTTGCATTAACAAGCATTGAAACGGAGAGGACGGCAGAAGCATTGGTGGAAATGTTCTCACGTGTGGGAATACTACGGAAAATCATGAAGGACCGACGTCGATCATTCACTTCAAGTTTAATGCAAGAACTAAGCAGGCTACTGTCCTTCCGACATTTGCCAGCACCCCATAGCACCCTATGGCGAATGGCCTTGTTAAGTGTTTTAATGGCACGTTAAAGCAAATGATACGGCGCACGTGCCCCGAAAGTGCAATGAATTGGGACACATACTTGGCACCATTAATATTTGCTTATAGAGAGGTGCCTCAGTCCAGTCTCGGCTTTTCTCCTATCGACTTGTTCTCTAATGTATCCTAATGTATGTATGTATCCTCTAATGTATCTATCCTTGTTCTCTAATGTATGGTCGATACATTAGAGAACCAATGGCCATACTAAAAGAAATGTGGACACGAGAAACTTTTGATGGAGAAACACAGACCACCTATGGTTATGTTATGGAGCTTCGCGATCGTTTCCAGGAGACGTGCAGAATTGCTCACGAAGAGCTGCAGAAAGCCAAGCTGACGCAAAAGAACTATTAAGATCCCAAAGCAAAGCCGCATCATCTCTGCACCGGAGACAAGGTGTTGTTACTGCTACCTTCCGACAGCACCAACCTAATTCTCACCTGAAAAGGCCCATTCACTGTATTAGAGAAACATAGTGGAATCGACTACGTTGTTGATCTTGGAACCCGCACCACTCTGTTCCACATCAACCTCCTTAAAAAGTATGAGGAGACACCACCTTCGACGCACACAGCTGGACGCGCGGCGGTCACGTTGCAGATACACCAACCGCAAGACAAACCGGAACTACCGTTCCCTTCATTTGAACAACGCGAGACCTACCGTGACGTCAAAGCCGCCAACACCGTGACTCGTGAAGTGAGAAGTACGTGGACTGAGAGGGCCTTGCTCTCGTGTGGACAGTCCAGAAATTCCACGTATATCTCTTCGGCAAACAATTTGTACTTCCGAGAGATCACCAGCCGCTCGCTTACATTAACTCGGCCAAGCACACGAAGAGCAGGATACTCCGCTGGAGTCTGATACTAATGGAGTACGACTTCATGGTAGAATATATAAAGGGTAGCGAAAATGTAGGCGCTGACTATGTGAGCCGAGTGTAAACTTACAGCGTGAAGTGCGCCTACTGCATATACTGCGTTTGTGAACACTTCATGAACTACTTATGTGCGCGTGGAAAAACTCTTCAATGAGAAAACTTTGCGCCTTACGGACTGCGAACTTTGCCCATGCACGTGCTTTGAAAAGTTGTTTAAATGAAACAACTTTCTAAAGGGGGGGGGGGTAAAGTGTCATATGTAAATGTCGCGAAGTGCCGCGAGAAGATCGGAGCGGCCACCCAAGCTCCGCGAAGAACGAAGAAGTGAACAGGTGCACGAGCACGGTGGCACGAGGTGCGATCTGGCAGTGTTCGAACCAGGCGGGCAGCAGTTCCGGGCTCCTGGGGTGAACGAGGTCCCGCCAGGCGAGACGTCCATGGCGAGGTGCGGAGGACCACGGAGCCGAGCCTGCACGAGGGTGTCCGAGGAACCACGGCTCCAGCTGCCAGTGCTCGAGACGCTGGCTGAACCGAGGGCCGCTGGTTCCTGAGCTGCCGCACCTGAGCTATGCCGAGCAGCGTTCCAGTCTGGCACAGATGTTGCTGTGTTAAATGCGGTCCTCACGTGCGACCGCCGCACGTGGGTTGCGAGCGGCGTACGAGCTGGGCACCGAGGCCGTGCTGGGCGTGCGACCGTAGTACGTCAGTCGCGAGCGGCGTACGAAACGGACACCGTCGCCGTGCTGGACAATTAAGGCGTCTCCTGGCTGCTACCGCTGCTGCTCCTGAGCGTGCCGAGCCCCAGAACCGTACTGGACGGGGCCTGAACGTCTCGTCGTCGCAGCCGGCTCGAGCACGGGTGAACCCACAGTGCCGTGACGACAGAACCGTGAGCCTCGCTACACGGGACTGTTTCAGCCCGTTTATCCTCGTGTTCTTCTGTGTGGTCACCCTGACTGCCGTTACGCAGCTTATTAACTCTCTGTATGTATATACTTTTAAGGTTCTTTTGATTTTTATAAATGCTTCCAAACGACTGTCACGACTCTCTGTCTTTCTTCCGCATCACTGCGCACTAGCAAAAGTACCGAATAGTCCTAAACACTACAACAACACACAGGAACACTTTGACAACTCAAGGTGCACCTGCGCGAAGGAGAAACGCTGTACTTCCATGTGTACGCTAAGTGTGCACAAAATGTGTGTGATCTAGGTGCATGACCGTTCTGCCCATGAAATATGTAGGACATTGCATCTGCCACAAAGTGTCTACTGGAAACGTAATAATTTTTCTGTGCAAAAGGCTCTCATACGTACATCCGAGGAATGCACCCAACATGTATCCTTAATGCCCTCACACACATGGAAGCTGTCCGTTTTGTCTCCTACCTGACGCCGTGTACGTGGACTATACTTTCCGACACAAAGTCATCGCTGCAAGCCGTCGATTCTCTCTTGAGGAGAGGCCAGTATTACATGCTAACCTTAGACGTCCTAGAAATATTTGATCTTGCTCAGAGGAACGGACACCTGATTACCTTCCAATGGGTACCTGGTCACTGTGGCTTGGCCGGCAACGAACTAGGTGATGCAGAAGCAAGAACCGCTATTTCTAAAGTCGTCGACGCAAAGATTTCATACTTTCAAAGCGATGTAAACTCTTACTTGACTGCCCTCATGCGAGATTGCACAGCACATTACTGGGCTCAACCTGACCATCGGTACAGGCGCCTGCGGGAAATAGACTCTGACAGAATTTGACTTATCGTCTCCCGGCTAAAGTAGAGCGATGCCAAGCAAGCATGCTTCACCGGATTCTCGCCTGGGCGCCGCCTGCACTTAACGTCACGCAAATCTTATCGGCCGTGCATACAGCCCGAACTCTCAAGTGTCTGAGACTCTCCAACATATCTTTCAGACAACCCTCTCTAAGCATCCCAGCAGAAGACGCTGGCTTCGACGCTAGCAGGCAATGGTAGGCAAACATTGTCTGAAAGTACTATTTTGTCCGCAATGTGTGACCATGCAGTAGCATTAATAGCTACAAGGACTGTTCTGAACTACTTGAAGATAGCTGGACCAGATGGATGGCTTTAAGGAAGCCACTGTTTTAATGTATACATGCACCCCTTCTTCCTGTCATCATCTTTCATGACTCTTTTTTGTCCGCTTTCCTTTTTCCCCTGTGCAGAGTAGCAGGCCAGAGCATGCTAGCTAAGGCTGACCTCTCTGCCTAGACACACATGCATGACATGTCTGCAGGATGTGGAAAGCGCAGCCAGACGATCATGCAAGGGATATCCACCGGACGCATTCAGCACATCTCGGAGTTTGGCTACAGTTGCATGTCGGGTTGTTGTTGATGTCCAAATAACATCCGAGTCTCTGGGTTGGCAGTACTCACCAAGCACGACTTCCCCCAGTCACAGGAGAGTTCCAAGGCGGCTGGGGAGCAGGGTGTGTCGCCAGACAAAGTAGTCATGGCGTGACCCCGGGAAACGGGGTCGATGTCGAGAATCCTCATGTCGCCATCGCACACCTTCACTGCCATGGGTGTAGCAAAGTGATGAAAAAGAAATGACTCGGTAGAAGTCTCGCAAATCACGCAAAAATTACATGAATCTACCTGCGCCGCGAGACTAAATGAAAAACTAAAGTGAAATAAAATTTTCCGACTGCTCGTTATAAGCTCATATAACAATAACTCGTAAAGCTCTCCACTCAGTCTTGCCGACCTCGAGTAGGCAAAAGCAGCCTCAATTATAGCTATTCACAATCTAGCAAAAATCGAAAACTTGAACTTTCCACTAAAAAAAAGACATGCATTTTGAGACGTAACGCCCATCATGCCACGCATTCAATAAAAACTCTGCACTGAGAATACGGGTGGACACTAACATAAAACAGCGAGTGTTTGCTAGATGAACACTGATGTTAGTAGCTATCTACGTACACAAATGGTTGTGCTAGATGGCAAGGCTGGCTGGTCTGAGAAATTAAACTAGCAATGGTAAATGCAATCAATATACTCACGACCATGGTGTTTAGGGCGTAGTACCCTTCTAGGTCATGAAGCTAAGGTTCTCCCCTGCGTTGAGCCCTTGCGGTTGCTGGGTCGGTATTTTGTAGCGATGCCTTATGACTTATTCTATACTAGTCTTATCATCCACCGCTAACGGCCGGCTGATCCCGTTGATAACGCGAGCGGACCGTTGATCCGACCACTGACAAAGCGCGATAAACGCGAAAAGGCATTAGCACCGGAAAGGCATCGCCACAAAATACCGGCCCTGGATGGCGATCAGCGTGCCGTCGGCGCTGGCGACAACACCCGGAATTCGCCCTCTGCTTGCGAACGTCGCCTGGGCGCTGACTTTGGCAGCCGTGGTAATGGGAAAAACTGACCCTTCTGCTGGCCAACGACAGTTATCGCACGAGAAACGTCATGAATAGGGTCGCTTACAGTGAACTGGGCCATTCCAATGAAGTTAATAATAATTATGAGTTTTTACGTGCCAAAACCACGATCTGATTATGAGGGACGCCGTAGTGGCGGAGTCCGGAAATTTCGACCACCTGGGGTTCTTTAACGTGCACCTAAATCTAAGTACGCGGGTGTTTTCGCATTTCGCCCCCATCAAAACGCGGCCGCCGTGGCCGGGATTCGATCCCGCGACATCATGCTCAGCAGCCCAACACCATAGCCACTGAGCAACCACGGCGGGTTCCAATGAAGCTGCCTGGGGCGAGAAAACGGAGCGCGCAGAGGACTTTCCTCTCTGTGGAGTGGCCACTATAGAACGCTGACACCCTCCAGTTCGTCGCACAGCCATCGGACGGTTCGCTTTGACAGACGATAATGACGCGGAAGCTCCTCACCTGTCAGCTCTGAAAACGAGTCTAGCACCTCCAGTCGTTGACGGGACCGGGAGAGCAACACGAGACAAAGAATGAGGTTCGCCGCCATGTTTTCATGTGTATACAGTCATACCTCAGAGATAATCAACGCGTGCGCACGCACTGCCCGCGAGTCTCCGACGTAGCACGGCCGGCGCGCGCGGCCAAGGCCGCAAGATATTATATATAACAGTCCGATATTACCAGTCAGTTGTTGCAAAATATTTGGTTAGTCTTGATATTCGAAAATACAGAATAGTTAATTTTCAAGTACTAATAAAATATTATACACCAACTATTCGTTTTGTAACCTTCGAATATTCGCCCATCCGCTACTAAATACATTTGTGTAGCTGAAGCCCTCTATACAATGCTGGAAAATTCACCGTGCTCCTTCAGCTGCAAGGACATTATACCAAATGAAACGTCTGGGTGATTGATTCACTTCACTTTAGCTTATATTAAAGTTGTGAAGTATGTATATATATCTAGAGTGAGAGAAAGGTGGCTTGCCGCCCCCCCCCCCCCACTCCAAAAATAGTTGGTACACCACTGCAATACACGTCGTCTAAACAGGCGTTGAGTTTGTACTTGGCATACAACTATTATTAACAGGTGCCGTTGTGTTCTTTTCTATTATTCATAGGAAAGAACACGACGCAACTTTGACGCACAGTCGCAGTAAATACGACACACAAAACAGCAACGAAAACGGCGTTTATAATCATACGCAACACATTGGCAAGGAAAATTCAATGCAGTGTTGATATCCAACTGCGGTACCCACCAAAGGAAAAATGAAATATACAAAAAAAGGATGAAGAGAGCAGAAGTATATCCACGAGAGCACTGCCGACACTCGGCCACAAATACGTTCTTTTCTTGCTAGCTGTTATGCTATGTAAACTGTGTAGACATTCCAGATGAGAAACACGAAATGTGAATGCAAATAAACAAACGCGATCGTGGAATATTTTGAAGAATATCCACGAAGCAATACTTGAAAAGATGTGGCATGACCGTTGGAGGACTGTTATTTCGTTTCAAATTAGCATGCGACGGAAGACCGGTGCCCTTTCGTACGACTTCATCGGTTAGACGAACAACGCGGCTCGAAAAAAACCTGCTCACGAGCGGTGACTGTTGGCGACTTCTTACTTCGCCTATTGGTGTCGTAGATGCTCCACGTTAGCGTGAAAAACCGCTGGCGCTATCGATTCGAAAGCCCTTGCATCGATGTAATTGCCCCAAATGCTTCAAACCACACAACGGCCGCGACTAATCTCATGATCAGTTGTAGTTATTCACGAGGCCGTTAAAGGAGCCCTGAACCCCTTTTTATCGAAGTGGAGGAATGCATTTGAAGTTAAAACGCGCTGTTTCAGAAATACTTCGCCGCAAAAAGTACTTCAGTGGACTTCAGCAGAAGCGGAGTTATTCGCAATAAAACACGACCTTCGCGGTGCAACGAGCTGGCGCACGACCGCGCGCGAGGACTCCCGCACCGCAGCGATCGTGGCGAGCGAAGTGGCTGGGAGGGAGGGGAACACCGAGACCCGCTGCTCACCTTCAACGAAATAACAACGCACTATCAGCTGTCGAGGTGGGCCTTCCCGCTCCCCCACGCTAAACTCAATAGACCACAGTCATCGATATTCAGAATGCTTCAGACAGGGTCGTTCCCCTCGAGAGGCAGACTGAGCCTTTATTCACCAGAGGTAGAGCCGCAATGTCCGGATTGTGGCGAATCATACTGCTCGCTAGCACACATGCTCTGGCGATGCTCCGCGTTAAGCGGCACCAGGTTCCGTAAAGAAGAAGACTGGGAGGACGCCCTGCGCAGCGACGACCACCAGACCCAGCTCGGGGCTGTCCAGAGGGCTCACGAAAGGGCGGAGGCTCACGGGCTTCCCGTCCCAACGTGGGTGCGGCCCGCGACCCCTGCCGACCACTAAACAAAGAGTGGGTGGGGAGGGGTTCCTCAGGACTCATTAAAGTTATTTCCTCCTCCTTCGCGGTGCTTCCGTTCCTTCTTCAATGCCTTGCACTGCCACGGCCGGGCTCGACTGGCGCGCGCGCTCGCTTCTTACGGCCTTCTCACCCGTCGGGGAAACAATGGGAGAGTTTCTCAGCACGTTTCGCCGCCCGTCGGCGGTAGGGGCGCTGCGACCCTGACCCTTCTTCCCCTGCTCCGCGTACATGCGCTTGCCTTCGCGCTCGCACGATCGTTTTCCCGCGCATTTTATTCGGTGATCTGTCAGTGTTGTTCAGTATGCAGTAATTTGGGGGCTCCTGAAGACGGTCGTACGGCCTTTAGTACGCGCTGCCACAGCCAAGACTTGGCGCCGTTCAATGCACATCGGTATATAACTGCTGTGTGATGGTGCATTGCTGTCTTCCGTATTGCAAGTCCCGTTCCGGGAAAGCACCCGGTGTTTCTTTTCACCAGTTCCCAAGCAATGATCGAGTTTCTAGCCCGAGTTTCTAGCGCTTTTGGACAAGATAGCGTCAACTAATAAAGGGGAATTATAAGATGGACATAGCAAAGATCGTAGCCTTCTCCTCCGGATACGCTACTCGGCAAATACATAATTTCACTATAACTCCTTTTTCCTCACGCAGCAACTCTTTTAAGCATTCTTTTTTTCCGCGCACAATAGTGCACTGGGACCAGCTAAAAAATTACGTCGTCTCTGCGCCAACATTAAAGTTTTTCTTATCATGTTTACAGAGGCATTATTTTGTTTGTGGCATGTTTCCAGTGACAGCGTTTTACTTCTTTAGTGTAACGTTGCGTGTGCCCAACCTGTACGTTTTGTATTTATTCATATAACAGTTTTTTTATTAACCTGTGCATTTTATGTACATACCAATGTATTCGTTATGCTTGTACCACCCTGCTAAAATCACTGCATGGTGATTGCAGTATTTATAAAATAAAAATAAATATATAAGAGCGTTTTCTTTTTCGAGAAAGCCTCCGAACACCTACCACGCAGGAGTGTACTAGAAGTACTCGAAAGACCAGTCCAGCCCTAGTATACAACGCGCTCCCATCTTGAGCTGCCCTGAAGGTGTTGACGACAGTCATGCGATATGATCCGCAAATCTAATTTCCGAGAAGTTTCTGAGAATACTCCTTGTAAATCAGTCAAACCAACTGACTGACGAAAACGACAAGCCTTCGGCCTCTGTACACAAGCCGCCAAGGAAACACTTTAGATTGTAATTGTGAATAAGACACATTTGGTGAGCTACTGTGTCCGTAAGAGTTTTCGCCTGAAAGTATGGCAATCATTGTAAGTGCATACGAGCAATAAATATTTATTTTCATTCCTCAAAATGCATTTGATGGCGGAGAGCTGTTCTCCCGGCGCATGCATCCCCAGTGAACTTAAAGAAGCTCGATATGTATTAATACGGTTACACTGTATCCATTTATAAGAAGCCTAGATGAACCATTTACGCGTCCTCTAAGATTAGGCGACTTGTTCTTGAATGCACGGTGAGGTAAGAAGCGCGCCCGACCCAATCTTCCAGCGTTGCGCGCGCTGCACAGATCGGCTGGGAACCGCTGAGCAGGGTGAGGTCGCAGCGCCCCCCTCCAAGCAGCGGCGATAGGCATGAACTAGCCCCGATGCGAAGGCCGTAAGAAGCGAGCGCGCGCGCCAGTCGAGCCCGGCCGTGGCACTGCGAAGGCTACGGAGGAGTGGGGCGGGGGCACAACGCTCCTCCTACTGAACGTCACCTAGGCGCGTAGTTCAAATTTGATTGTGGATTTTAACGTAGACGTCAATACTTCCGATTTTGACGCCCACACAAAAAGCGGGGCTAAATATGTATTACAAGCTATCCAAACACTCCGCTCATGAATTGAATCAGGATTAGTGTATTTTGCTCTTCGTTCCTTGTTTGGCAAACATTTTAAAGCAGCGGCTTGTCACGTTTCCGACTCAGTAAACTTCCTCGGTGCGTGGTCACTATCTTATTATTTTCTGCTAGTAACTCGCTAACTCTTGTGGACCGTAACGAAACATTCCGCTCCGACCATTCGTTCGCTATCGGTGTAGTCCGGGATTTATTGTGCGTATATAATAAGCATATATTCAAGTGTGCGTCCATTCACTTATTCTTGACACGTTGGTGATAGAGTGGACGTAAGTTTCCGTGCCAGTTGAGGTAGATGTGTGTAGATTACTATGACAGGAAACGACGCTACTCCAATTTGTCATTGTTTAACGAGTGGTACTCACTCTTGCCGACGACCTTTCTTTGAATGTTAGCCTAAAGTCCTTTCTTTGAATGTGAGCGATACAACGCTGGCGGGTGAGCAAATTTCTGCATCCTCTAGGAAAGACGTAACTCGAAGTGCCGGAAACATGTACGGACAGTTTCAGCAGCGGTCCGCGAACTTGGCCATACATATTAGAGCACTGCACGGGCCGATTTTTGCGGCCCGGGCCCGGCCCGGGCCCGTTTTTACATTGGGCGGCCCGCCCGAGCCCGATCAAAACTTTTATGGCGAGACCCGGGCCCGGCCCGGGCCCGGAAATAATCTACGTTTCCCGCCCGGCCCTGCCCGCCACCCCTTTACCTTAAGCCCGAGCCCGGCCCGAGCCCGACACGAAACCGGCCCGAACCCGGCCCGAGACCGAAAAATACATGTTTTTCAGAGTTGAGAAGCCCGAGAATAACTCGAAGAAAGCCCGAGCCCGGCCCGGGCCCGCGTCTAAAAACCCGAGCCCGGCCCGGGCCCGGGTCAAAAAGCACACGCCGTGCCCGAGCCCGGCCCGAGCCCGTGAAAAAACTCCTCTACCCGGCCCGGCCCGGCCCACGGGCCGGGCCGGGCCCGGGCTTTCGTTTAAGCCCGAGCCCGTGCAGTGCTCTAATACATATTCATTACATTCCTTTATATGTCAGTCACTAATTTGCAGCCTACCACTGCACATGTCTTCCACATCCACATGATTCAATCCAGCATGATTGTAGCACAGTGCGTTAGCGAAAACTCAGTAGCATTTCCGACAGCTGATTGCGCGGAAGCAAGGCATAAGCGGTAATAGTAGTGGTTACTAGACTAGACTAGCTAGTGTAGTAACGTTGGGCGAAACCAACATCCGTCCGTCCGATGTACGCAGAAATGTGGGCCAATCCTGGTGATAGTGCAGAAAGGGTGCAAGGGCATACCTTTGTGGACTCCGGGTGGTGGGCTCCGGGACCTGTAGAAGAAGTAATTTATTGATTTGAAAATGTAGAGAGGTCGGCCGGAATATGGAGCATCTGGCCTGCTACTCAACGTAAGGGAAGGGGAAGAGGGGAAGAAGGAGGGTCACCATGGGGGATGAGAATGAGAGGAACTAGGTGTAAGGAAACAGTGCATAAATGATTGTCACAAGCGTGAGTACAGGCCCGTGTCGCCTAAGAAACGTGAAAAAGCACGCATTGCCTCTATCGTCTGCCAACTCTGTGGCCCTGCGCCTAGCAAGAGGTCCTCCGACAGTGGTCTATTAATTGAATGCCTTAAGGTGGCTGCCTGTGTGAGTCTTTCGCGCGCATACTCGGGGCACACCACGAGCACATGGTCTGTAGTCTCTATAACACTACACCTGTAACGCGTCCTTGAACTACCCTTACCACACCTAAAAGAGAAAGAGAGGCGTGTCATTGGCTACACCATCAATGACGTTGTTCTCTCCGTCGCAGCCGAGCGCGCGTGCAGCAGTTGCTCTCCGACTTAACATGGGTCGGCCACGCATCGTATGAACTCCCGAACAGCAGGCAGCTTACGAAGAACAGCGCCGACAACAGCATCGTGTGAGAGCTGCTGTTCGCCGTGCCGATGTTGCAGTCGGGGCACAAAAACAGGCCCGGGTGGTCGAGTGCAAGCAGCAACTGCGTAACGAGGATGCGGCAGGCTACCAAGCCGTCGTTTAATGAACCGTCGGGATTAACCCAGTGGTAAACACCGGTGCCACACGTTTCAGCATCGCTGGTTAACCCTTTGTACGGAGTGCTTGGACAGTGACATTTTTTTTTCTTTCCTTATAGCCAAGATCGCACTCGTGCTTCTCGCGTTGCAAGGCCGGCCAGCTATTTGACACTCTCAGCTAGTGCACCCTGTGCAACTTCTTTGTCTTCTTTCCTTGTGACATTTCGCGCTTTGAGGCGCCGTCTGACTGCACTATCGCCATGTCCAGCCCACTTTGTACTGTAATTTCCTCATAGCAGCTTACCATACGTAGAAGCGGCGCGTCGTTGTACCATTATCGCCCAAGTAAAAAAGTTTTAACATTTCTTCACCGAAGTAGAATGTCATCGTGGCTTTAAAGTAAACCACATGGAACAGCCATATGTATCCACTATTGTATACCACGTAGTCAAAGATGACAGCACAATCCGAATTCCGCTCGTTACCGTTCCTGTACCCCCAACAATCGCGCTGTCGTATCCTGGCGACCCACAAACACAACTACTCAATTGTGTAGGAACACCTTGGTCCACCTGGAATAGTTTTGCGGAATTTCCCAACCAATCTTGGACTACCAGGTACCTGCAAAATGCTTCGCATAACAAATGTTTTCACTATGCATGGTATCTGCACATTTCTTAAAAAGAAAATACTTGGGCTATACTGGAGACGCCGCTAGGGGGCCGGAGAGAGCAGACGCTCTTCGCATGGGCTCCGCCAACTTTCAATGATTGTGGCGGAAATACGCACTTTTGGACAGCGATATTATCACCAACGATTCGGGAAGGTCAACGAACCTCAGCGACACCAACAGTTCATTCAGGTGAGCCAATTTTTGGCCACCACAGCTACTTTTTGTTGGTGCCACGTCGACGGCAGTGCTAACCCTAGGGCACGACTAGGCGGCGCCGTTACTCCCGCCGCAACTGCGGCCGGAGGTTAAGCGTAACGCGGGGAGTGCAGGCCCCCTGACTCGCCTCGCAGCTTTACGCAATGGACGACGAAGACGAACAAGTTGAGGGAGAAAAAATCTCTTCAAAGGAAATTCAAGACGAACAAGGGTGGAAAACGATCCATGCGCGTAACAAGAAGAATCGGGAGCCCGATGAGGACATTAACCCAGACAGGCAAGTGGACGCCAAGTCAGCAGACGAGGTGGCGTATCAAAGAAGAGCATTGAGGAACATCAAAAGGATGAACACGACACCGAAGAAGCCGCACTTGCCGAAAGAAGACATCAAGACCATTATCCGACCCAGGGACGGCTTTAACACAGCAAGATACAGCGTTGCCCAGATTGGCGACTGCATACTGAGAGCAACAGGGCTGAAACCCGAAGAAGTGGTCAAGGACTCCATTCGCATCAACGAGAGGCAGAACATCATCGTAGTGAGCGCGCCCACCCTCGAAAGTGCCGAGAAATACAGTGCCCTTAAGGAGCTGCGCATCGGAGACAAAACATACGAGGTCAGCGCGTACATGACGGCGCCAGAAGATACATCCAAGGGAATAATCCGAGGGATACCGGACTACGATACTCCCGAAGACATAGAGAGAAGCTTAGCGAACGAGAGGAACCCCGGCATATTACACGCCAAGAGAATGGGTCGCACTAACCTCGCGATCATTGTGTTCCGGGGGACGTACGTGCCGCATTACGTCTACTACAGGAGTTATGAGTACCAATGCGTGCTGTACAAGAAGCAATACGAAACATGTTACGCATGCAGAAGACTAGGACACAGAGCGGACGTGTGCCCACAGCCGCAAGTAAGGAGGTGCCGCGGATGTGGCAGCGCTGAGCCTACCGACGATCATCGGTGCGAGCCCAAGTGTCTCCTCTGCGGCAGGGACCATCCGACTGGCGACAGGAAATGCAAGGTCAGGTTCAAGACCCCGTACTTGGTCAAGAAACGCCAATGGGAGAGAAAGCTTCAAGACGAAGAAACCTTGAGAGAACGACAACGCTCGGAAAACGCAAATCGCGACGCTGACGGCGCCGGTATCAAGAAAGACGACTACCCAGCGTTGGACGACGGACGCCAGCATCGGTCTCGCTCGCGTTCCCGCTCCGGTGCCCACTCTCGGTCGAGAAGCCGCGAGCAATGTGACGGATCCAAGCCAAGCCAAGCCAAGGGCCAAGCCAAGGGCCAAGGATCCAAGCCAAGGGCCAGTTCCGAACCCAGAACCCGGCGCAGGTCAGCCTCCCGGCCTGGAAACAGACCACTGGAAACGAAAGAAGCAGAAGCAGAGAGCGGACACCCCAGACCGTTACAGGTGAGCTGGGCAGACGCCGTCTCCGGCGGGCGCTCGAGGATCGAGGCTGCTCCCCCCAACGCGACTACCGAGGCCAACAAGGAGTTAGCGCAGATTAAGCAAATGCTTCTGCAGCTTTCTAAGGACAACGCTAAATTGAGGGAGGACATTAACGTACTCAAGGAAGAAAACGCTAGACTGAGAAATGGAGTCAAAGACAGCAAAGGAGTAGCACAGATCGCCAATGATACGGAGGAAATATTCGAGGGTGAGGACGAAGTGCCCGTACCCACAAAACGAAGGGCTATAGAAGTAGATTCAGACTGCAGTGAAAGGATAAGATATAGGCGAGAGAGTAAGACCAAAAGACTGCAGGAAGAGTTAGAACTTAGAATGGAGGAAGATAAGAAAGGACTTGAAAAGAAAATGGACGATATGATCGGTCAGATCACTAAATTAATGCAACAGCAATTCGCCACGATTCAGCAGCAGATACAGGAGCAGTTAGGCTCCATGCAAGCGCGCGTGGGAGAGCTAGAAGCGAAATTATCGGTGGCAGTCAGTCTACCTATGAGAGCCTCACAAGCAAGCAGTTGCGGCCCCATTAAAACGGCTGGCAAACCGTACAGTCGGCCTGCGGTAACAGAGACGAGCGAGAGAGCCGGAAAACTTTAACACCATGGATAAACATAACAGATACACGATCTGGCAGTGGAATTGCAGGGGTTACGCTAAGAAAAGATGTCATTTACAGCAATACCTGATTAACAAAGAAAATCCAGACATCATAATCTTACAAGAAA
The DNA here is from genome assembly GCF_013339745.2 of Dermacentor silvarum. Classification (NCBI taxonomy): domain Eukaryota; kingdom Metazoa; phylum Arthropoda; class Arachnida; order Ixodida; family Ixodidae; genus Dermacentor; species Dermacentor silvarum. The sequence continues at coordinate 342,749,503 of NC_051154.1, read as the reverse complement.
CTAACGGGAAGGGAAAATTATCGGGCTACAAGTCCTACAGTGGCGCCGCGGGGGAGAAATCGGCCGTTACAACGCTGGTCAGACGAAATCTCACGGCCGTCCAACACGACACAGACATTAAGGGAATTGAACACACTTTAATAGAAATAATACCGACTCGGAAAGTACCTAGCAGCCTTTTCGTTCTCAACGTCTACAGCAGTCCGCGATGCAAACACAGATTCCGCACGCTCATTCGGAAAACGATCGCTATCGCGAGCAGGCAGGCGGTACTGATTGCTGGGGACTTCAACGCTCAACACACCGCGTGGGGTTACAAATTCGAAAACGTCAAGGGTAGGAACCTGTGGCTCGACGCGCAGCAAGAGGGGCTCACCCTCGTTACGAATCCCTCCTCGCCAACGCGCAGAGGTAACAGCGTTAGCGTAGACACCACACCGGACCTGACTTTTACGAAAAACATTGGCGATTCGCAGTGGACTAACACGCAAGAGGACCTCGGTAGTGATCACTTTATAATAGAGATTAGAGTCACGGCGGGACCGCGCAAGATCAGAGGTAAACAGCTCAAACTGGTCGAGTGGGACAAATTCAGAAACATTAGGCAGACGGAAGATTCGCAGGAAGCAATTCAGGACATCGGGGATTGGACCGATGCGGTGAAGCGGGACATTGCCGCGGCGACACGAACGGTCCCACCAGAGGCGCAACTCGAACTCATAGACAGCAGACTTTTACACATGTGGGAGGCCAAACAAAGTTTGCAGGAAAGATGGAAAAGGCAAAGACACAACAGATCACTTAGGAAAAAGATAGCGAAACTAAACAGGGACATTGAGAGTCACACACAGCAGCTGTGCAAGCAACAGTGGGAAAACACCTGCAGTAACATGGAGAATCAGCTAGGGCTCGCGAAGACGTGGAACTTGCTTAGGTACATGCTTGACCCAGAAGAGACGAAAACCGCGTATAGACAGAACATCAACAGAATCATACATGCGTATGAAGGCTCCGAACAGGAGATCTTACGGGAGATCAGGGAACGGTACATTAGTTCGGTCCCACCGGTAACGCATCCAGAATACGAAGGCGCAATCAATGAAGAGCTAGACAGACCGATCGGCGAGTCCGAGATCAGGGCAGTGTTACATAAGCTCAACACTAAATCGGCGCCCGGGCCCGACGGAATCACAAACAAAACGCTCAGGAATTTAGACGATAAATCCATAAAGAAACTGACAGAATACGTCAATGCGTGCTGGGAAACCGGACGCGTACCGCAGCAATGGAAGACAGCGCACGTCGTGCTGATACCGAAGCCGGGCAAGCGACTGCAGCTAGAGAACCTCAGACCGATCTCCCTGACTTCGTGCGTGGGGAAGGTAATGGAGCACGCGGTCCTCACAAGGCTGACCAACTACCTCGAGGACCGCGACCTGCTCCCCCACACTATGTTGGGGTTCAGGAGAAACCTCTCTACGCAGGACGCGATGCTACAAATCAAACATCAGGTCATAAACAGCCCGACCAGGTCCACTAAGGCCATACTCGGCCTGGACCTGAAGAAGGCCTTTGACAACGTAACGCACGCAACCGTACTGGCCAAACTGCAGGAACTCGGCCTTGGCGAACGAACGTACAATTACGTTCGAGACTTTCTGACGAATAGAAAGGCCAAGCTTACTCTCGGGGAGCTTACTACCGAACAAATAGAGTTGGGTAGCGCCGGCACCCCGCAGGGATCGGTGATATCTCCCATGCTTTTCAACCTAGCTCTCGTGGGGTTGCCGCCCAAGCTAAACGAAATCGAAGGGCTCAATCACACCCTCTACGCCGACGACATTACGTTGTGGGTTACCGAGGGGTGCGACGGCCAGATAGAACACACGTTGCAACGTGCTATCGAGACGGCCGAACAATATTTGGAGAACACCGGACTGACCTGCTCCGCAGAAAAGTCTGAACTGTTAGTTTACAGACCTACGCGAAGAGGCCGCAAGCCGAACGGCGAGACGAACGACGAGAATCCCGGTAGGGACATACGACTAACGACGTCCGACGGGCGCCCCGTACCCAGGGTAGATAGCATGCGGGTTCTGGGCTTACACATCGCGGCCAACGGACATAATGGCGAGACCATCAGGAGACTGGAAGGCGCGGTTGCACAGACCGTCAGGTTACTCAGACGCATATCCAACAGACACAGCGGGATGAAAGAAGGTAGCATGATCAGACTAGTTCAGGCCTTCGTAATTAGCCGAATAACGTACGTGGCACCATACCTCAATTGGCACGTTGCGGAGAAGACAAAGATGGAATGCTTAATCAGAAAGGCTTACAAACAGGCAATAGGGCTACCGATCAACACAAGCACGAACAGGTTACTGGATCTAGGTCTACATAATACGTTGGGGGAATTGATAGAGGCACAGAACATAGCGCAATACGAACGTCTTTCCAAGAGCAGGACGGGCAGATACATATTAGAAAAGTTAGGCATCGGGTATCACGCTCAACACGGCATCAAAGTCGACGTACCCAGCAGCCTCAGGGACAAGTTGGTCGTCCCTCCGCTACCAAAGAACATGCACCCGGAATATCACAGGGGTAGAAGAGAAAAGAGAGCGCAGGACGTACAGAGGAAGTACGGCAAATGTGAAGACGCGGTGTTCGTGGACGCGGCCAGGTACGCGCGCAGGCGCGCCTTCCAGATCCTTGTTCTTCCAGATCCTTGGTCGTGGCCGGGACAGCGGTTGTCGGCATACAAACCACCGTTCCCTGATCGGCGCCCGAAGCGCCGTCTCGAGCAGCACTGATGGTAGCACGGCGTTTGCTCCGTGGCGTCCGCGACAATGGCGGCAGCTGCTGCTGGAACTTCGGGCCGCCTCGACATTGGGCTGCGACCGTGGAAGTAAGTGGCTGCCGCTCCTTGTCCCAGGAACTGTCATTGTTCAGCTTGCTGGTAACCTGCTTGGCAATGCGCTCCTGCTCCTTGCACTGGTGGGCCTCTCGCGGGTTGTGCGCGTAGTCCGGGTACTTCCTTCGGTGGACGGTGACAGCTTCGGCTATCTTGGGCTGGAGGGGCTCCTTGTCGGCGCCGCGGAGAGGACGCCACAGCTTTGCCAGGAGGCTGCTAACGCGCCGGTTGTGTTCGTTCTCTTTCATGGCGGCCACCGAACGCCTCTTTCCTGTGCGAACTGCGTGAAGGCGTCTGAGGGTGGGTGAACACGTGTTCGCCACTGGTAGCAGTATTGCACCTCGCTGCTCAACGATGCACCCGCCACGCCGGGATGCGTGGCCACATCGGGAACCGCCATCGCTGCTTCTGCTGCTGGTGCACAGCCTGTACCAACAAACCTTGAATGCTTCGTAGACACGTAATGATGGTGCTTGGCTGAAGCGGAGCCAGGGGCACCGATGATGGCAGGCCTTTGCAGGGAATGCTGTCTGCGGAACCGAGAGCTGTCCAGAAAGGAGTCGTCGTCTTTCTTGTCTCGCACAGGAGCGTGGCTGGACCTCGGAGAGCGCGCGCGCAACCACGAACTTCGTCGTTCTCGCCTCAAGGGGCCAGTGTCACCACGTGCCAACTTATTTCGCGTCATTGCTCCCCTCTCAAAAGCGACCGACCCGGTCGCTTCAAGGGCATGGGGCGAGCAATATGGGCAAGAGTGTCAACATGGCAAGAAAAAAAAACATACAGGAATGTACACAGTGCTGAAGCGGTTTGTGAGGGTTGCTTATCCCTCGCGTGCGTAGTACGGCTTCATCCGTACTACGTGGACGGCGTCGGTTCGAACTAGGATCAGAGCTTTGAGGCACCACCTCATAGTTCACATCACTGAGGCGGCGTACAACTTCGTAGGGGCCGAAATAGCGGCGCAACAATTTCTCCGAGAGCCCACGGTGTCGGATAGGTGTCCACACCCACACGCGGTCGCCTGGTGAGTACTGGACGTTCCGTCGGGTCCGGTTGTAACGGCAGGCGTCGGTATTCTGCTGGGTGCGGATGCGATTCCGAGCAAGCTGGCGAGCTTCCTCCGCTTTCTCGACGAACTCCTCAGTGGTGTCATTACTTGTGGCTCCGTGGTCTACCGGGAGCATGGCGTCTAAGGGGGTTGTAACGCGACGTCCGTAAACGAGCTCGAATGGTGTAAACTCGGTGGTTTCCTGCACAGCGGTATTGTAAGCAAACGTCACGTATGGCAAAATTTCATCCCATGTCCTGTGTTCCACATCAATGTACATGGATAGCATGTCGGCCAATGTTCTTTTCAGGCGCTCTGTTAAGCCGTTAGTCTGGGGATGATAGGCTGTGGTCCTTCGGTGGTCAGTATGCGTCAGCGTGACGACTTGTTGCAACAACTCCGCTGTAACCGCTGCACCGCGATCAGTAATGAGCACAGCGGGTGCACCGTGACGAAGCACGATGTTGTGGACGAAGAAGCTGGCGACTTCAGCAGCAGTTCCCCGCGGCACAGCTTTTGTCTCCGCATAGCGAGTTAAATAATCGGTTGCCACGATTATCCACTTGTTTTGCAAAGAAGACGTGGGGAACGGACCAAGAAGGTCCATTCCCACTTGCTGGAACGGCGCCGGAGGCGGATCCAAAGGCTGAAGGAGGCCGGCAGGCTTGACGGGTGGGACTTTACGCCTCTGACAGTCACGGCACGTTCGCACATAGCGCTGAACCGACGAAAATAGGTGTGGCCAGTAGTATTTCCGCTGTATGCGCGCTAATGTCCTCGCGAAGCCTAAGTGGCCGGCACAGGGATCGTCGTGACACGCCTGTAAAACTTCCTCGCGCAGCGCCGTCGGAACGACGAGAAGGAACGTTTCTTGGGTGTTCTCGGAATTTTTCTTGTACAGGACATCGTTCCGCAGGCAGTACGATGTCAATCCTCGTGAAAGTGGGCGTGGGACAACAACGTCAGCTCCCTCGAGATATCGGATGACTGGAAGCAGTTCAGAGTCTGCACGTTGGTAGTCAGCCATGCGCACCACGTCGACGACACCAAGAAACGGCAAATCTAGCTCCAAGTCGGAGGATGTAGAGGGAATAGGAGAACGTGACAAGCAGTCAGCGTCGCTATGCTTACGGCCCGATCTGTAGACAACAGTCATGTCGTATTCCTGGAGGCGGAGGCTCCAACGAGCGAGGCGACCTGACGGGTCTCGTAGATTGGCAAGCCAGCAGAGCGAATGGTGGTCACTGATCGCTCGAAATGGCCGGCCGTATAAGTAAGGTCGGAACTTGCTGATGGCCCACACGACTGCTAAACATTCTTTTTCGGTGGTCGAATAATTAGCTTCTGCTTTTGTGAGACTACGGCTCGCGTACGCAATTACACGTTCTGCGCCGTCTTGCCATTGAACCAGAATAGCCCCGAGTCCTACGTTGCTTGCGTCTATGTGAATTTCAGTTGGCGCGGTGTCATCAAAATGCGCCAGCACTGGAGCGGATTGAAGGCGTTTGCGCAATTCGGTGAAGGCCAGCTCTTGGTCTTCCGTCCACGCAAAGGGCACATCTTGTCGCGTCAGTCTCGTGAGAGGTTCAGCAATCCTCGAGAAGCCTTCAACGAAACGGCGGTAGTAAGCGCAGAGGCCCAGGAACCGCTGAACAGCCTTCTTGTCTTTAGGGTGAGGAAACTCGGCAACGGCAGCGAGCTTTTCTGGGTCTGGTCGTACTCCTTGGGAGCTGACCACGTGGCCTAACAACTTGAGTTCCCGGAAGCCAAAGTAACATTTTTCAGGCTTGATGGTGAGGTTTGCCTTGCGTATTGCGGTAAGGACACTTCGTAGTCGGGTGAGATGTTCATCGAACGTGCTGGAAAACACAACAACGTCGTCAAGGTACACTAGACACGTCTGCGACTTTAGTCCGACGAGTACAGTGTCCATCATTCGTTGAAACGTAGCAGGAGCGGAACAGAGACCGAAAGGCAGGACTTTAAATTCGTATAGCCCGTCGGGAGTCACGAAGGCGGTTTTTTCACGGTCACGCTCGTCCACTTCGATTTGCCAGTACCCTGACTTTAGGTCTAACGAAGTAAAGAACTCAGCATGGCGCAGACGGTCCAAAGCGTCATCGATCCGTGGCAGGGGGTAAACGTCGCGTTTGGTGACTTGGTTAAGCCGTCTGTAGTCAACGCAGAAGCGGAGCGTGTTGTCTTTCTTTTTTACTAGCACGACAGGGGACGCCCACGGACTTGTCGACGGCTGGATGACGTCATCATTGAGCATTTCTTCAACTTGACGCTTAATCGCCTCCCGCTCCATAGGTGACACGCGGTACGGGTGCTGACGAACAGGCCGCGCCGACTCCTCTGTAACTATCCGGTGTTGCGTAATGGAGGTGCGCTGGACTCTAGATTCTGTGGAAAAACAGCCAGAGAATTCTGTCACTAGGCCCAGTAGCTGATTCTTCTGTACATCTGCTAAGTCAGCATTACTGTGGACGCGGGTACTCAGGCTGGCGTGAGTTGTTAGATCCGGTGAAGTCACTTGTAACGTGCCGACGTCGGAGAAGTCGGCAATGCCGTTCAGAAAGGCCACAGCTGTACCTTGAGGGACGTGCTGATACTCATGGCTGAAATTTGTCAGCAAAACTTGCGAGCACTTATTCTGTATTCAAACAAGGCCCCGGGCGATGCAGATGTGTCTTTCGAGCAACAGCGGGATATTTGCCTCGGCAATACCCTCATACTCGTCGAATGCGTCGCAGGTTACGAGGGTCAATAATCTGCTCCTTGGCGGCACCGTGATGTTCTCGTCGACAATCCTCAAGGCGTTGACATACGTGTCGTCAGTGCTGCTCCCTGCTAAGGCCTGCGCCGTTGAAAACGTTACCAGCGACTTTTGTAGGTTTATCACGGCTCCATTAGCCTGCAGAAAGTCCATTCCCAGAATTAGGTCCCTCGAACAGCTTGGGAGGATAACGAAATCTCCGAGGTACGTAAACCCACGAATGCTCACTCGCGCTGTGCATCTTCCTACCGGGGTTAGCAGATGGCCGCCTGCAGTGCGAATCTGCGACCCAGTCCACTCGGTAGAAACTTTCTTCAGCTTGCAGGCAAGGTCCATGCTCATAACTGAGGTGTCCGCTCCAGTGTCGATTAATGCTGTTATGTCTTCGTCGTCTACGGTGACGGGAATGTTCGACGTTATTACCTCTCGTACGGTGTTTGACTGCGTCTGTAGGTCTGCGTCGTTCTGTTTTCATCGTTGTCGTCGTAGTGGAGGATCTTGCGCACAGTCGACGTCAGCGGCCTCACCTCCGGAGGTCGCTGAACTCAGTTTTCCCGAGCCGCCGGGCTTGGCGAGCGGCGTCTGAGAGCGCCGCGAGAGAAGGCTTGGCTTGGTGATGGTGACCTGTAACGAGCAGGAGACGACGAACGGGGCTCGTGCCATCGTTGATCACCATTGCGATGATTCGCGACGAAACTCTCTATTTCCGGCGGCCGCTCACCAGGTCGTGGACGAGGTGCATTTGGTGCGAATCCTCGGAGCCCCACATGACGATAAGGACACATTCTGTAGATGTGCCCGGCTTCGCCACAATGGTAACAAAGGGGCTTGTAGTCTGCGGTGCGCCAGACGTCGCTCTTCCTAGTTCTTGCTTCTGCGATGTGCGGTGTGCTGCGAGGCCTGAAGCTAACGTCCAATTGCTGAGCGGGGTGTACCATGCTATACGCGCTTGAGGGTGGTGGACGACGTACTGCTTCTGCGTAACTCATTTCAGGACGCGGTCTCTGCTGTGGTGCCTCGTACTGTTCAGGAACATGGACGGCCTGTCGGACCTCGGCGCGCACCATTTCCGCAATGGAAAATTGTCCCACAGAGGCAGCGGTCGTCTGCATCTTCTGCAGTTCCTCCTTGATGACAGCCCTGATGAGTTCTCGCAAGGCGCCGACGTCGTTGCCGAGGGTAACGGCAGAGAGCTCCCTTGAAATCACGGCGTCGCGGTTGTATTGCCTGGCCCGCTGTTGAAGGGCCTTTTCCATGGTGGCAGTGGCTTCGTCGTGGAACTCTGCCACTGTCGTCGGCGGATTTCGAATGAGGCCACCAAAGATTTCCTCTTTGACGCCGCGCATTAGGTGGCGCACCTTCTTTGCTTCAGTCATAGAGGGGTCCGCACGTTGGAAGAGCCGATTCATGTCTTCTACGTACGCCGTCACTCGCTCATTCGGGCCTTGAATTCTCGACTCCAGTGCTAACTCCGCCCTCTCCTTCCGGTCCGCCCTGGCGAAGGCATTGAGGAACTGCAGACGAAATTCTTCCCATGACGTCAGTGTCGCCTCGTGGTTCTCAAACCATATTTTAGCGGAATCTTCAAGAGCGAAGTACACGTAGCGAAGCTTACGCTCGTGGGTCCAGTCGTTGACGTTGGCGACCCGGTCAAAATGGTCAAGCCAGTCGTCGGCGTCCTCTGAAGCACTCCCGTGGAAATGATTCGGCGTCCGGATCTGATTGACGACCACGTGCGATGCTGCAGTAGCGGCAGGAGGTGGTTGGTTCGTCATTCTACTTCGTTCGGGTAGCAGACCGTGCTGTGGCTGGAGTCCCTGGAGACGCCGGCTGGTACGTACGTGCACAGGGGTAAGCTCGTCCGAACTACTCACCGGGCTTAGGTCTGGGGTACGCTCCGGAGATCTTAACATCGACCGTACCCAGCACCTCCACCAGAAATGTCACCCAGCTATTACAGCTAGAATAGTTCACCAGCAACAGATAGGCAAAAAAACACGTCAGCCTTTAATAATGGCTGGACCTCGGAGAGCGCGCGCGCAACCACGAACTTCGTCGTTCTCGCCTCAAGGGGCCAGTGTCACCACGTGCCAACTTATTTCGCGTCAATATAATGGTGATGGTAACGACGATGAAGATCCCCATTTATGGCGAGAGAGAGAGAGAAACTTTAATGAATAAAATGAAACTTTAGGTCCCGTGGTTGGGGCCCCTAGTCCAGGGCTCCACTGGCACGAGCGGTTCGCTGGGCTTGGTCCAGGAGAGCCAGTTGGCTGTCCTGGTCCTCGTCCGCAAGCCGCGCCTCCCACTGCCTGTTAAAATCTTGTGTTTTTAGTAGTGTGGAGTTTATATGTTTCGGTCTGTTTGGGCATATCCACGTGATGTGCGGTAACGTTGGCGTGTCCCCACACCACAGGCATTCGTCAGTGTATCGTGCTTGGTGAATACGGCTAAGTGTATGTAGGTTTGGGTATGTGTGTGTTTGAAGTCGGCGCCAATTCCTCGCCTGTTGACTGTTTAACTTAGGATGAGGGCGTCCATATTGCCTCCGCTCCTGTTTTTGGTGTTCGAGGATGTCGCGCGGTGTAGAAGGAGGCTCGTCACTGGGTCGGCCCGCAGCTCGGATGCTTAGTACGCGAGCTAGCCGGTCCGCCCTTGTGTTGCCCTCCATGCCCTCGTGTGCGGGGCACCAAGTGAGGTTGAGGAATCCGGTAATTTGACTCCCTAGAATTTTTAGTACTAAGCGCGGCGCCGTCCCGGAGAGATACAGGCGGCAGGCGGTTTGTGAGTCCGTGAGTATGGCAGCAGATGCGTCCCTATTCTCCGCGTCCCTAATTGCAAGTGCAATCGCTGCGGCTTCTGCTGTGCTGGTAGATTTTGCCCTGACCGATGCAGCTATCACACGATTTTGGTTCGTGGCTACCACCTTATACTTGTCCCTGTCCGTTTGACTCGCGTCTGTGTAGTACACGTCCGGTTGTCCTCTAAATCTCTGCAGTTCAGTACAGAAGAGACAGTGCAGATGACCCAGGAAGTCAGGCAGCACATAATAGTGTCCCCAATTCCGAAGAATATGATCCCGAGATATCATGTAGGGCGCCGGAAAGCCCTAGCGAGAACCTTGCACCAGAGATGGCGAGTACTCACTCAGAGAACATGCCAAGAACTGGGCGGCAGGAAGTAGCTGTAGGTAAACTTATTAAAATCTTATTCTATGAGCAGAAACGTGAGCAGTCAGAGACCTTACGTTTACGTCATTAGTGAGCAGTTAGATTAATTGAAATAAAATTATTAATTACGTAATAATGATGAAGAAAATGAAAACACAATCATAAATTATTTGCGAAATCAATATAAGTAAAATGAACCAATCAATATAAGTGATCAATCAATCAATATAAGTGAAGTGAACACAGAGGTAGAGTGAAGCTTAAAAAAAGCCGGCAGATCCCACGCCCTGTGGGAATCGATGTTGTGCGAAGCAGTTAACCTACCTAGTTAACAAAACGACCATGAGAGCACCAAGACGTAGGTGGTTCTTTCATGAGCTACATGACACGCATGTCATGATATTCATGTCATGAGTTCTCAGGAGCGCCTTTAGATACACCTAAAAGACTTTAGGGTGAAAGCCTTAGTCATGCTCATGATCATGAATCGACCATCAAACTTTAGCCTTTTCCTTCTCTTAGTACGACATCCGAAGCCATTCCATTGGTTTTTGAGTGTTAATCGTTTTTGGTGAGTGATTCACATTTTTGCTGAGTCATGGTCATGACTTTGACTTCTACCACAATCGTTTAGTGTTTCCTTCACTTAGTGCCCGACTCCATTTCAGTGGTTTTTGAGTGTTAATCTTTTTTCGCTGAGTCATTGTCATTTTTTGCTGGGCCATACTCATGACTATGACTTCTACCAGCATACTGTAGTGTTTCCTTCACGTAGTACCCACGTCCGAACCCATTTCCGCGGTTTTTGAGTGTTAATATTTTTCGCTGAGCCATTGTCATGACCTACGTGACAGGCATGTGACGACATTTATGTCATGACCAATCACATATGTTCGTCATACTCTCTTCTCATACTATGCCAATTTTTGTACCTACCAAGTTAAAGAAACGACCATGAGAGCACCATGATGTAGGCGGCTGTTTCATGATCTACATTACACGCATGTCATGATAATTATGTCATGATATATCATTTATGTTCGTCATACGCTCATGTCGTAGTATGCCAATTTTGGTACATACCAAGTTAACGAAACGACCATGAGAGGACAGAGACTTAGGCCTTCTAATTGATAGATAAATAGATAGATAGATAGATAGATGGATAGATAAATAGATAGATAGATAGATGGATAGATAGATAAATAGATAGATAGATAGATACTTTCAAAGTAGCAAATGTTCGCCAAGAAATGCTTCACATTTAAAATTAACACGGCAATTGTTTTGTTTCGTTAAAAAAAGGCGAAAGCCTTGCACTAGGCCGCGCAAAGCTCAAGACACAGCGAAGCGGGCCGATTGATTGCGTCTCTTGGTTGTAGCTAGGTTATATCTCTCTCTTACTTTCTTTCTCTCTCTTTCTTTCTCTCTGTCTCTCACTCTCATTTTCTCTTTCTCTCTCCCAAAGGAAGTTGTGTTGCAATTGTCAGTACAATGCGACCATATGGTTCCCATAAATGCACGTTCTCCAAGCGTGGGTGTATAGCGCAGTAGTTATGACGCTCGCAAAACTGCAATAAAGCGCCTTTTTCACAAGCAACTAATTGAGGAGTGCTGTTGTACCACTGCTTTGAGCGGTTTTGCGATGCCACCGTGTGACGACGTGCTATCCGTCGGGCATCTAGGCAAATCAGAGTGTCTTGGGGATTGAATGTTCGCTTTAGGGAGAAAACGGCAGGATGGTGTCGATGTAGGTCCGCGGCGATCGGGCATAAAAAAGGTAGAATGGGCTGTAGTCTGTTGTTTCATGCTTCGCTGTTACGTGATGAATGGCAAGACATCCTCCCACTTCTTGTGGTCACAGGACACGTGCATGGCCAGCATGTTCGTCAGAATTCTTTTCGTTCGTTCAACAAGACCGTTGGTCTGTGTACGTTGATCTGCGTTGGCATTGATCACAGCTAACCACGTATTGCTTTGTTGTGTGACGCATCTGTGGTCAATAAAAGCGCTCCTGGACCCGCTGCAGCGTGCACGCGCATCCCAGATGACCAGATGTCGGGTCCAGGTGACCAGATGACCAGATGTCGAGAACCGACCACTGGCTTTAGGAGTTTGGGCCGTGACAAAAAAGAGATTTCAAGCTTACTTCGTTACGCTGTTCCTGTTGAAAGCGGTGAGATCGGGAAATTCAGGAGCAATCGTAGCCAGATACATACTCATCGAAGCTGTCTTCATCGGAGTTTGTCCTTGTCAATGGTAGGCGAGAAATGCAATCGGCGTCAGCATGATGGCAGGTACTTGTGTAAGTTACCACAAAGTCACATTCGCGAAGTCGTAAAGCCCATCGTGCTACGCGACCAGACGGATCTCGAAAACTTACAAGCCAGCATAAGGAATGGTGGTCGGTGACGATCTTGAATGGGCGACCGTAAATTTAACAGCAAAAATTCTGAACAGCAAAAACCAGCCGCGAGGCACTCTTGCTCTGTGACAGTGTAATTTCTCTAAGAATTGCTGAGAGAAAGCAACAACGTGTTCTGCATCATTGTAAGTTGTACGAACACGGCTTCTATGCCTATCCGCCTAACACAAGCCTAACAGCCTAACAGGAAAATAATTTTAACAACTAGCCCGCAACTACCGCGCAACTAGCGCCGGTTATTTATACCGGGTATTTCTTCTTCTTTCTGTGGTTTTACGTGCCAAAACCACTTCTGATTATGAGGCACGCGCGTAGGGGAGAGCTCCGGATTAATTTTCACCACCTGGGGTTCTTTAACGTGCACTACAACGCAAGCACACGGGCCTTTTTGCATTTCGCCTCCATCGAAACGCGGCCGCCGGGGCCGGGATTCGATCCCGCGACCTCATACCGGGTATTTCTACGGAGACTTTAAGTACTATTACTAAAAAATGAAAACGCCGTTTTGAAATAATAGCATGGTTCCTTCGGAGACATGCCATCAGTGGTGGCGACCACGGGTGACGGCAGATATGGGGTAATTAGTTGAAGGGCTTCTAATCATGACGATATGTCTGGTGCGCAATTAAACACACATGGAATTGCAGTAAATGTAAAAAGATGGAAGCCTATGCCCTTTAATGCATTTACCATTGTAAGTACAAACTGAATGCATACATGCGAAATTTTTGAAGCCAGCCGATACCTGAGTCAACTTAAGTCAGATTTTGTGTGCACCCCTTTTGTGTTTATAAGCGATCAATTGGGTGCATTTCTTGGAAGGTGATGCATGCATGTCGCATATCGTCGCCGAGTTGTACACGTCACTGTTTCCAGAAATAAAATGCTGTCGGAAGTTGAAGCTCTATCTTGACTATTATTTCTTCGTTTCCATGTTCTTTCCTTACCCAAACTTTTCCTTAGTACCTGGCGGGTGTTATGCATCGCACGCTATCGAGTCGAAAGCCGTGTAGGCGTTATTTATAAAGTTGATTTCATCTTCGGTGGCTTTTATATATCGACGGTAGGTTGTGTCAGTCGGACATTAATCTAGCACAAATGACTGTTGACCGATGGGGAATAGTTAACATGTAAATGAACTGCAATTATTGTATGTGTGCTTCAAAATTTGCGGGCAGCAGAGTATTCTGAGATAGCCTCCTCAGAGAGAGAGAGAGAGAAAGAAAGGGAAAGAAAGACAAGGAGGTTAGCCAGTGTAAATACCGGCTTGCTACCCTGTACTGGGGAAAGTGGTAAAGGAAATAAAATGTGATAGAAGAAACTAATAAAAAATTGAAGTAAGAAAATTCGCGCAATAACGCGACCCTACGCGCTACAACGTTCACATAGCCTCCTCAGAGCCAAATACCACTCAGGGACATAATTGCTTGTCACGTCGATTCTTATTATTCGTAACATACTGACTGGTACGTTACGAATAAAAAAATGACTACTAATTTTTGTGTAAATAACGAGGTGCGATGGTGAAGGCAGCATCTTTATGTCAGCGGGGAAAGTATCTGTCTTCGCGTGATCCTTTTTGTATACAGCGTTTTAAATACGAAGCATTTCTTGGCGAACATTTCCCACTTTGAGAGTATCTATCTATCTATCTATCTATCTATCTATCTATCTATCTATCTATCTATCTATCTATCTATCTACGTTTTGGTGTTCTCATGGTCGTTTCGTTACCTTGGTATGTACCAAAATTGGCATAGTATGACCAGAGTGTTTGACGAACATAAATAATAGGTCATGTCTCGAATGTCATGACATGCGTGTCATGCAGGTCATGAAACAGCCGCCTAGGTCTTGGTGCTCTCATGATCGTTTCGTCAACTTGGTAGGTACCAAAATTGGCATAGTATAGCAAGAGTGCATGACGAACATAAATGAAAGGTCATGACAGGAATAACATCACACAACATCGATTCCCACAGGGCGTGGGATCTGCCGTTTTTTTTTTCTGAACCTAAATACATAGATGAAGATGTAACATCGCGTGGTATGTTGCATGTCATGTTGATACTGCATCCTGGATTTTTATGTCAACTCGCGGTATGCGAGAAGGACTTGACGAGCGCTTTTCGTCGTCTGCGAAGAAAAAACCATCTAGGCCAAATTGACGTGAATTTTCCCAAAAAGTAACGCTGAAAGCACTTCGATACAGATTCATATTATGATGTCGTGGTGGCTGTGGAGATCAAGGTCGAGCCAAAACCTTTTAGTGGAAGAACTTGTGCCAAAAAAATTGACACTCAAAGCACAACATCTGCGGCGACCACAGCCGTGCGTCGTCGAAATCTGATCAACGGGTCGAGACCGTCGGCTTTACACCCGGCGTTTCTACCGAGACGTTAAGTAATATTAAATATCCCCGTTTTGAAATAATAGGAAGGTTCCTTCGGAGACAGACTCGCCGCCAGGGGGCCGAGGAGAACAGACGTGTCTCACATGGGCTCCCGCTTTTCGTGCTTCTCATCCCGGAACAAGGCCAGTGACGAATCTAAGTTTTGCACCGGTGCAACCGGCAAGACGAGAGAAATCGCCGGACAATAGCCTATTTCGGGTAAGTGCACCTTATTTCAAGATATCAAGTCGACCGCACACCCACCAGGTTAAGCCTAACGCCAAAGCAGCTGCTGCAATCCCATCAGAGGAAACGCCGTCGCGGCGCACGCCACGTGAGCACGAGCGCACGAGCGCTCGCCCACGCCGCGGCGAAGAGCCCCTACGATGAGCCGAGAGGCAGCTGCAGCAAGCGAAATGTCAAAGGCGCAGAAAGAAGAGGAAGCAAATGCAATGCAAACGGACACTACGATGAGCCGAGAGGCTGCTGCAGCAAGCGAAATGTCAGAGAACCAGAAAGAAGAGGAAACAAATGCAATGCAAACGGACCGGAGGGAAGAAAACACCGGGGAAGATATGTGGAACTATGATACAGAAAGCGGCAGAACAATCGAAGCGGAAAGCGCCTGGCTCACGAGGAGCAAAAAGGGCAAGAAGGACACCACGAATGTAAAGACGCCGGCAACAAAACCAACTAATGAGCAGACGTCCAATCCAGCACCGCCACAGCAACAACGCAGACCCAGGATGCCGCCCCTGCCACTAGACGACTTTAAGATCGTCTACCGCCCGCAAGCAGGTCTCGACCTCGCCAAATGGAACACCGTTGCAGTTATGCACGCCATCGGCCGAGCGAGTGGACTATCGCAGCAAGACTTCAATGACAAAGTACGCGTGCAAGTACAGAGAATCGAAAATTTAATCATCGCAAGCACGGCCGACAAGGAAGATGCCAAGATGCTGGTCAGCATCAACAAAATACAGCTTGGAGGCACTTATCACAACGTCAAAGGCAACATACGAACCCCTGATGACGTCTCCAGAGGCGTCATCAATGGCCTCATACCCGGAACGAGCACCGCAGAACTCATGGCAGGAATCCGAGCACCGGCAAGATACACCGTTCTTCACGCCAGAATGCTGGGTCAGTCGACCGCGGCAGTCGTATTCTTCGAAGGACCGCACGTTCCCTACTACATCATCTTCCAGAGCGTTGATTTCCGCTGCAGACCATATCGAAAGTCAGTGCAGTACTGCCGCACCTGTGGCACAACGGGACACCGTCAAGACGTCTGTCCGAGACCGGTCCCGGATTTCTGCTACAAATGCGGCAAGACCGGACAACCACAAAACCATGATTGCAAACCAACCTGCAAGCTCTGCGGAGAAGGGCACGAAACTGCAAGTACAGAGTGCAAGAAGAGACTGAAGCCAAGCCCACCACCATATAATATACGGCAACAGCGCCTCAACAGGCTCCAAGAAAGAGACAACCGCCGGAGCTCCAGCAGTGAAGAGTTCCCGGAGCTGAGCACCGCGGCCACCAGCTCGAGCAGTATCAGTGTGGGCAGCTCCCCAAGGCGCAGCAGGTCCAAGTCAATACTGCGAAATGCCTCGCGCTCCCGCTCTCGTTCTCGCTCGCGCTCCCACTCGGTCAAGCGCGCGAGCTACGCCGATGTGGCAAGTGGCTCGAGCGCCCCGAGTGGTACGAGCAGCTTGGACTCCTCGTCGACCGAAGCCACAGCCATACGGGTCCTCGAAAACAAACAGCAGAACCAGCAGAGCAAACTGCAGAATCAGCACAGCCAATTGCAAAGCCAGCAAAACCTCATAGACAAACTACTCCGCAGTCAACAGAGACAGCAAGAGCTCACCGACAAACTGCTCCAAAAATGCAAGGAACAGCAAGAACTCACAGACAAGCTGCATCAAAAATGCCAGGAGCTCGAAAACATTAACAGACAGTCGGGAACGACGCTGACCAAGGCGGATGTCGAAGCCATAGTATATGCAAGGTGCCTGATATTTCAAGAAGCCTTTATGAACAACATTCACGCCACGATGGAAAAAATCGTCCAATCAGCAGTCGAAAAAACAGCCGCAACCTTCGAAAACAAGATCGCCACGCTAAACGCCAAGATCGATGGGATCGCGCCACAGCTCAACAATTTTATCGCGCATGTAAAGAAAAACTATGTCACCAATGCACAACTCGACAATTCGCGCCACACGACTCGGAAGAAAGCGCGGGCGAACAGCCACAGCGACTCTCGCTCCATCTCGCCCACTCGCGATCGCCGACGCGAATTCGAATCCATCGACGATGGCGACCACTAACCACAAGGCGAAGAACCAGCATTCAACTATACGCATATGGCAATGGAACTGTCGCTCGTACCGCCCTCGACACGCAAGCCTGCAAGAATTCATCAAGCTGAATCAACCCGACGTCATAGCACTACAAGAAACCAACACGCAGAATGTCCGACTGCAAGGATACACCACTTATGCACACACCCAACGCACTGCCATACTGGTCAAGAAAACTCTCACGGCGCAAGAACACGACATAGAAAACACCCAGACAGAACACACCCTAATCGAGGTTTTACCGGAACGAAAGACGCAGAAAAGCCTATTCGTGGCCAGCGTGTACAGCCCCCCTCGGGACCAGTTACCGGACTTCGATCATTTTTTACGAAAACTCAAGAAGTCCACGAATGGCCACCAAGTCGTAATAGTGGGGGACTTCAACGCCTCGCACACGGCATGGGGCTATCATACCACCACGAGGAAGGGTGCTAGAGTGCACGATGCCGCCCAACAACACAGACTCACCCTCTGGAATGATCCTCTCCAGACCACGAGAATTGGAAACAGCGTCTCCAGGGACACAAACCCCGATCTTACTTTTACGGCGGACGTCCCCTGGGCAGAGTGTAGTCGGCTTCCGGAAACCCTAGGGAGCGATCACCATATCCTCCAATTAGATGTAGCACACACCCGTAGACAGACCAAGACCGGAATTGCACGACTAACTGAATGGAAATCCTTTAGGGACAACCTAGATTCCGGAGCAACTATAACCGACATTGACGAGTGGCTCAAAAATGTGCTAGATATAGCAGAACGCCACACCAAGGTCATACAACTTGATGCCGATACGCCCGCGGTTGACGCGCACCTTCTCCACCTCTGGGAAGCCAGAAGTGCCCTCCTCAAGAGATGGAAGCGACAAAAGCTCAACAGAAAGCTAAAGACACGCGTCGCTCTCCTTACCAAGCAGGCTCAGGAATATGCGGACCAAATCGCCAGGCAGAACTGGCACGCTTTCTGTGACAAGCTACAAGGGACTCTGAGCACCAAAAGGACATGGCACCTCCTACGCGCACTCCTAGCCACGGAACCTACCAAAGCGGAACAGAAGCAACATCTCCACAGACTTATCCACAACCACGACGGGTCAGAGGAACACCTCCTCCGAGAAGTACAAAAGAAGCTCTGCGGAGATGCACCTTCTCGCGCGTCAACTAGCAGCAACGTATACGCTGGAAAACCGAATCTAGAACTCGACCGACCCTTCACGCAGGCAGAACTCCACGTAGCCCTAGCCAAGCTGACTAGAAATACCAGCCCCGGCAAAGACCGGATTGCAAACAAGCATTTACGCAACCTACCGCAGCAGGCCACTGCGGCTCTCCTCCGGTACTACAACGAGTGCTGGGAGAAAGGAGAACTGCCTGCTGTATGGAAGCACTCGGAGATCACTATGATACCCAAGCCCAACAAGCCTCTCAGCTTGGAGAACCTACGCCCGATCTCCCTCAGCTCGTGCGTGGGAAAGCTCTTCGAACATATGGTGCACGACCGCATTACCCAGTACCTCGAAGATAACGGTCACCTACCAGACACCATGTTCGGCTTCAGGCAGCACCTTTCAACGCAGGACGTACTCTTACAACTAAAAGAAGGCCTCCTCGATCACCTTAACAATCGAAGCAAGTACTGCATACTGGCAGTAGACGTCAAGGGAGCCTTTGATAACGTCAGTCACGACGCGATCCTCCACAACCTCGAAGGCACCGGCTGCGGCACTAGGACCTACGCGTACGTCCGAAACTTTCTGACAGACCGCACGGCAACCGTCGGGATCTGTAACATCCGCAGCGAAAGCTTCCAACTTCCAAACAGAGGCACCCCGCAAGGGTCGGTCATCTCACCGCTACTCTTCAACGTGGCTATGATCAAGTTACCCAAACTCCTCGAGACCATACCAGATCTGCACCACGCGATGTACGCTGATGACATCACGCTCTGGACCAGAGCTGCGAACATTGGAAGGCAAGAAACCGCCCTACAAGAAGCCGTAAACACCATCGAAAGCTATCGCCAAAACTGTGGCCTCCGCTGCGCCCCCGAGAAATCTGAGCATCTCGTCCTGAAAGCAAGAACGAGAGGCAGGCCACCCAGCTACGAAGAGCCCGACCCCTGCGTCACCCTCAATGGGACGCCAATCCCGAAAGTCGATACGCTACGAATACTGGGACTCCTTATTCATAAGGACGGATCCGGAGCGGCCAGCCTACCAAGACTACAACGCACCCTTTCGCAGCTCACGCACCTCGTCAAGAGGATCTCAAGCCAAAGAAGCGGCCTCAAGGAGCAAGACACGCTCAGAATAATACAAGCACTGCTCACCAGCCGCATCACATACGGTATGCCGTACCTGGCTTTAAAGAACGCAGAGATCGAAAAGATCAACATCATGATAAGGAAGGCAATCAAAGTCGCCCTGGGACTCCCCCCCATGGCTTCTACTACACGTCTCCTTAAGATGGGCGTCCACAACACGTGGCAAGAGCTCGCTGAAGCGCACAAAAACAGCCAACTGGAACGACTCAAGCTTACACCCACCGGGAGATCAGTACTCCGACACCTGAACTACAGTGAGACGTACGTCGCAGACACGGACAAGAAAGAACGAATTCCATCGGACGTTCGAGAGTCCCTCTGCATTGCACCCATCCCGCGCAACATGCATCCCATATACCACAAGAGTAGAAGGCAAGCTAGAGCCAACGCCATCAAACGAAGATTCAAGCAAGACCCAGACGCCCGCTACACCGACGCGGCCAAGTATCCGCATCGAAACGCATACGCTCTCAGCGTCGTAGACTCCCGAGGCCGCGAGTTAGCATCGGCAACCGTCAAGGCACGCAACCCGGAAACGGCGGAAGAAGCGGCAATCGCTCTCGCCACCACCACATGCACAGACGCAGCAGTCATTTTCACCGACTCTCAGGCCGCCTGTAGAAATTTCTCGAGGGGCCGCATCTCGGCTGATGCACTCAAGGTACTGCAACGACGTAGCACTCCGCTCCCGTACACCTGCGTAACGTGGGTACCCGGACACGAGGGGCTAGAGGGGAACGAAGCGGCCCACACCGCTGCCCGCGAGCACGTCAGCCGGGCTCCCCTTGCCCCACACGCCCTCCGACCCGCGGCAGAAGAGGTGGAAGCCGTACCCAACAACTATTCGGCGATATTGCAACACTACAGGCTCGAGCGCCGCGTGTACCCTCCACCGCACCCAAACCTCGGCAAAGAAGAAAGCGTGGTCCTCAGACGCCTACAAAGTAATACCTACACACACGGCACTATAATGCACCGCCTCTACCCGACATCCCACAGCTACCTCTGCCCACTATGCAACGTCCCCGACACCCTGGCACACTTGCTCTTGGAATGCCCGTGGCATGAAGACAGCGAAATGCAGCCGGAAATGGACGCTAACAGAGCACCACAAGCAAACGAAGACCACCTGTTTGAAACGTGGGAGGCCAAGCTCACCCTCGGGGACCTGGAAGACCAACGACAACTCGTCGCCAGGGCCAAGAGGGCAGCCAAAGCCAGAGGGTTCCTGGACTAAGGAACCTTCCCACCTCAGGGTGATACCGGGCCTCGCTCGGGACACTGTTTCAATAATAAACGTTTCTCTCTCTCTCTCTCCTTCGGAGACATGCCGTCATTGGTGGCGACCACGGAGTGACGGCTGATATGAAGTAATGAGACGCCAATAAAGAAAGATCCATTAATGAACTTTTAAACTATTAATTTCAGCGGGCTCATCATACTTGCGAAATTGAAGCGAGCTTTCCGTACAAGTCATATCAACTTTTGTGTCTGCGAAAATGCGATTACCAGCAGAACTTTGGCACGAAGAAATTCGGCTGTCAAGGGCAAGAATACCGAAACTGCGAGGCTGCCGCGAGTGCAGAGCCGCGCCTCTCGAGACGGCGTTCTGTGAATGTCACCCAGCAGTGGGCAACCAGTGCTCTGCGACGGCGAGGAGCCGCACCACGCAGGACGATACTTCTGCCCGAAAAACACCGCAACCAACGGCTTTAAAAGCGAAACATAAAGGAGAGATTCTTTGAGGCCATACGTGGAATAAGTTTGAATCAGTGGGCCTGATTTTCTTTTTGTTTTTATCCAGCCAACGATATTCAAACCAGAGAAAGAAGTTGCTCGAAGGTGGACATTGCAAGATTCGAGTAGGAATAAATATTCGTTTATTACTATCATATAGTGCTTTGACAATATTGTCGCGGTTCAACGCGAACCAGAGACAACAATGGCGGAACAAGACGGCGGCGGAACAGCCTGTTGAAAAAAACCACCAGAACAATAGAAGTCTTCTTCGTCTTCGAATCCGCCTGTCCCACTACACGGAGTACGTTAAAGCACATGTCGTCATCGTAGTATACATGTCTACATAAAGCACGCGTCAATATGTTGTATTCGCATCGACACGACACCGACAACATGGCTCCGACAATATGCGGTGCCCGCGTGTGATGTTTTTTAAGCGAAACGAAACAATTACCGTGTCCTTCTTTTAACGTCGCTCTACTTCTCTGTTCATTATTCACTTCACTTATACCGATTCCGCAAATGATCTATTATTGTGTTTTTATTCTCTTCTTCATTAATACGTAATTAAAATTTTGTTTTAGATAGTCTGACTTTTAACTCATGACGTAAACGTAAGCTGTCCGACTGCTCACGTTTCTGCTCTTAGAATAAGATTTTAAGAAGTTTGCCTGAAGCTACCTCCTGCCGCCCATTTCTTGGCATATTCCCTTAGTGAGCACGCGCCATAAATGGGGATCTGCCTCGTCGTTACCATCACCATTATGATCAAAACATCAGCATGTGCAACTCTATCTCTATGCTGATGACATTGCATTTTTCTCCTCATCACGGGATGTCAATAGGTTGCATCAAATTTTGCAATCTTATTTGTCAGCACTGGAGGTCTGGCTGGACGGACTGTCATTTCCCCTTAACCTTAAGAAATGCGCGTTACTTGTATTTCCATTATAAAATCCCGGCGACTTCGGCCTTTCTGGACTTTTTTTTTACATTCTGTTCAAACAGCACAAAATACGACGGAAGAAGAAAAGGGAAGTACGTAGGAGTAACACTGCTAGCTTTCAGCTGCGCCGGGGCAACAGGTTTTTTAGAGTCGAGACGCGCGAGGATAACTCGCTGCACGTTACATGCACACCACCAGAAAGTCCGAGACCGGCCCGGGCGCGCATCAAAATACCCGAGCCCGGCGCGGGCC
Organism: Dermacentor silvarum; assembly: GCF_013339745.2. Taxonomy (NCBI): domain Eukaryota; kingdom Metazoa; phylum Arthropoda; class Arachnida; order Ixodida; family Ixodidae; genus Dermacentor; species Dermacentor silvarum. Next base: position 342,727,143 of record NC_051154.1, on the reverse strand, counting down.
CGGGTCAAAAAGCACATGCCGTGCCCGAGCAAGGCCCGAGCCCATGAAAGAACTGCCCTAGCCGGCCCGGCCCGGGCTTTCGGGTAAGCCCGAAACTATGGTATGCCTTATCTGATGCCGCATACCCACTGCGGGGGATTGGACAAGATTTGTATGGAATTAGGCAACCTTTGTTAATAATAAATTGGTAAAGCTAACTGGAGAAAATGAACAAAAATAAAATTTTTAGGAATTCAAGAAAATCTATTTGAAGCACTTATAAATTCCTCCACGGCTGAGAAAATATCCCTGTGGCACTTTACAAAAGAGGAGGCTGCTAAAGAAAGGATGTTTAGTATAGAAAAGCTTAAACCAAGCTGTGTAAATCTTGATTCTAGAATATTTTTCCTTAAAGAAGAAAAACGGCGGCAGAATATACCCGCCGGGGTGGCTCAGTCAGCTAAGGCGTTGCGCTGCTGAGCCCGAGGTCGCGGGATCGAATCCCGGCCCCGGCGGCCGCATTTCGATGGAGGCGAAATGCAAAAACGCCCGTGTGCTTGCGTTGTAGTGCACGTTAAAGAACCCCAGGTGGTCGAAATTATTCCGGAGCCCTCCACTACGGCGTGCCTCATAATCAGAACTGGTTTTGGCACGTAAAACCCCAGAAAGAAGAAGAAGAAAAGCGGCAGAATATGAAAAAATGATCTATTGTTTCATCTTCTCCACAGAATGGGCACAGAGGGGAGGGCACCAGACCTGTCCTGTGACGACAGAAGTTTAATATTGGTACTCGACAACGTAATCGGGCAAAGATGGTTTCAGTTGTGCGTGAAAGGAATTTTTGGGCCAAGGGAATATGAGGTGTCGATATTCTGAGAAATTAGCTACAGCTGGTTTCAAAAAAATCACAGCATATCCACGGGGTGAATGATGATGAGTGGGCGAAGCTCCGGAGGGAATCATCGGATCTCCCGCTTAAGGGGACGCTAGCACAAACGCGTTAGAAACGTGCAGTACTCTCTAGTAAGGGGGAGCGGCCACAGCGTCTTACGCAGCCATTTACACATGGCGGAACGTGCACCGCGTTTGCCGACGCCATCACATGACTGCTGAGAGAGTATACCCCCCGTATTCATAAACGCTCCTCGACTTGAACTTGACTTGCCACCGCTTTGGGGGCAGTGCGTTCGAAACGCGTTGAAGGTAAGGCGGAGAGGCCACAGCGTCTTACACCAGCTTCTTACACGGGCCGTAACGCGCTAGCACAAACGCGTTAGAAACGCGCTAGAAACGCGGCCTTTCGTTAATGTTGGGTATTTATTGCCATCGTGGTGCGTGTGTCCATGTCCGCTTCGTGGCGTAGTGGGCTAACGCCGCGCGCTCGGAAGCGAGGGGTCCCTGGTTCGATTCCCCGCTACGGACACAACTTCAGAATTTTTTTTCTCATTTTTCTCAGACTGGTTACACACTACTACTACGACGACGGGGACGAACGGGTGCCGCTATAAGGAGCTTCGCCCCTAAAAGTGTAGAATAATTGTATATCTCCTGAATCTAGTAGTCGTTAGGTAAGCTACTGTAGGAAGTAATGGTAATACAGGGCCACTGAGGGCCGCTGTCGCGAGACTGTCAGCCATTTCGTACATGACTAATCCTTTATGTCCAGGTACGCAATGAAATTAAGTTGATGTGGCCACCAGAACACTAGAAGTCTTTTTCGTCTTCGAATCCCCCTGTCCCACTACACGGAGTACGTTAAAGCACATATCGTCATCGTAGTATACATGTCTACATAGAGCACGCGTCAATATGTTGTATTCGCATCGACACGACACCGACAACATGGCTCCGACAATATGCGGTGCCGCGTGTGATGTTCTTTAAGCGAAACAAAACAATTACCGTGTTATTCTTTTAGCGTCGATCTACTTCTCTGTTTCCCCGTTTGCAATGCATTTTCATCATTTCTCCCGATTCATTTTTCAGAACACATTGGCGGCGTTATCGACCACCTCAAGTTGTTTTTGTTCAGATGCTGTTATCAAAACTTCATGTTCGCCTTCCGCTCCTGATTTCTCAAAAAACTGATTCGTTAAAGAGGAAATTGATTTTTGATGATATTTTTCCAAAATACGCAAAACTTCTTCCGGCACGCATACTTGAAGGTCGCCTTCAAGATCTTCTTAATCAATTCTCGTCTGACTTGGTTATTTCTACGGACGCAACACAAAATATAGTGAAGGCCGGAGTGGGCATCTTTTCAAATCAGCTTAACTGGTCTTTTGCTCTCCGTCTCGCTGATTACACCCCAATATTTCTTGCAGAATTTCTGGCCATTATTCTAGCGATTAGAAAATTGGGTCCTCAGACATCGAAATGAATCATTCTTATCGATGCGCTGTCGGTTTGTACTCATTTACCTTCTACTAATTGATCACACCTCCTGAGTAATTTTTCGACTCTTGTTCCGGAGAAATTGTCTGAAGTCAGCTTTGTCTGGGTCCCCGGTCACAGTGGAATTTATTTAAATGAATCAGCTGACTCGTTCGCATCATTGTCACTAAATGGTCCTGTCTTCAATATTCTTCCTGATTTCGCTTTTATAACAGGAGCTAGATTTAAACGCTTTTTATTTCTAAATTGTACTAAATCATCTCTACTTTCCGCAGAGGATTTTGGACATCTAAAGTTCCTGTGGAACATGAGCAAATGCCTTTCACGACAATGCGAGGTGACTTTATCAAGCTTCCGTTGTAGAGTTCCCCGCCAAAATTTTTACCTTCATAAATCTGGTTTGTCCATAACTAACCTGTGCTCTTTTTGTAATGAACCGGAAACCATGGACCATTTCTTGCTTTCTTGCCACCGCTTCTCATCCGTCCGCAGAATGTTCCTCATATTTCATACAAGTAAGCTATGGTTAGCGCTTATTACACATAACATTTTGTCCTTTGTTGCGTGTCAATTAGGCACAAGCCATGGGTCAATAATCACTGCTATCCCCAAGTTTATTGAAGCGTCTGGAAGGCTTCACTGCTCCAGCACCGACCATGGGACACTTCACTTTATTTTCTTTTTTCCTAAATTTATGAATCAGCCCTCTCAAAATTTCTGTTGGCATTGAGTGGACTATTGCTTCGTGTTAAATGTTTGCCTTTACCCCCTTTGGAATTTTGTTAGACGAACATTTCAAACAACCTAATGTGGCCAATCCCGCCTGTGGGTACGAGCCATGTTTTGAAACAACAACAACAACAACAACAACAACAACAACAACAACAACAACAACAACAACAACAACAACAACAACAACAACAGCAATTATTATGCATGCTCTTGCGCGAGACAAGGAAGACAACGACTCCTTCCTGGGCAGCTCTCGGTTCCAAAGAACCGCCATGACGTGCCTACGACGGTTTAAGGGCATGTTAGCCTGCGCAGCAGCAGCAGCAAAAGCTGCGAAAGTGGTTGCTGACTTGGCCTCGCATCCCGGCATGGTGGGTGCATCGTTGAGTAGCGAGGTGCAGTATTGCTACCTGCTGCGATCCCGTGTTCCCCCACCACCTAACGCCTTCATGCAGTTCGCACAAGAAAAGAGGCGTTCGGTGCCCGCCATGAACGCGAATGAAAACAACTGGCGCGTTAGCAGCCGCCTGGCAAAGCTGTGACGTCCTCCGCGCGCCGCCGACAAGGAGCCCTTCCAGCGCAACGTAGCCGAAGCTGTCGCCGTCCGCCGAAAGAAGTACCCGGACTACGCGCACAACCCGCGAGAGGCCCACCGGCGCAAGGAGCAGGAGCGCATTCCCAAGCATGTTACCAGTAAGTTGAACAACGACAGTTCCTGGGACAAGGAGCAGCATCCGCTTATTTCCACGGTCACGGCCCAGGGTCGAGGCAGCCGGAAGTTCCAGCTGCATCTGCATCCGCCGCCACTGCCACCGACGCCAAGGAGCAAACACCATGCTACCATCAGTGCTGCTCCAGTCAGCGCTTCGGGCGCCGGTCAGGGAACTGTGGTTTGTATACCGACGGCCACTGTCTCGGCCACGACGAAGCATCTCGAAGAACAAGTGGTGGCTGCAAAAGTTGCTGCTTTAAGAGCATTGGCTGAATTGTTGAAGAGGCAACCGCCACACTTCCACAGCTATGCTGAGCTCACCTTGATCAAGATCTTCGGTATATTCAAGCAGCCCGAGAGAGAAGTGAGCCGTGCTGCCGAGCTGTGTTCTATCGATGCTGCTGCTGCGCTAGCCCCTGAGCAAAAAATGCGGCTCCTGCACTAACTGATCAGGAAGTAGTATGACCAATACGTTGCCATCGCTGTCATCAAGGTCATGTCCTGACTCGTGGAAGCACATCCAAAAAGGATAATTGTCCAGCTTCTGCCTGTGATCATGCCTGCTTTCCTGAAAGCGTAAGATCACAGCGAGAGTTCTGTGCTGAAGGCGGCAGTATTTTGCATGGGGACGCTGCATGGCGTGGTCGGCTGTGAATTGATGAAGCCACAGTTGCCTTCTTTTACGGGATTGAAGAGACCACACGGCAACTGCAGCAAAAGCACACCTGGCTCCCCTTCAAGTACAGCATCTTCCTCCAGCAACCATTAAAGTGGGGGGCGGCCCAAGCACCACCTCTCAAGCCAATTCTTCTCTTTGGGGTGCAGCCTGCCGCCATTGCTTTGCTCCTGCTTTGCCAATAACTGTGGCCCCATGCTGAGCTTTAGTGTTGCAGCAACTCAAACACGAACTTGATTTCCATGTGCTGTGCGCTTTTTTCTTTCTTGGAGTGTGTGACTACAGCACATTTTGCTGCAAAGTGCACGACTTAAGGTTTCCATTGCCATTGCTTCAGGTTCACGAAAACACATGACGGCGCGTTACAAATTCCACCGCTGCTGCAGACATGCGCCACCGTTACTGCATGGGGCGAACAAAAAAAGCGACGTATGTACGGCGGCATTGCAATTCAAGGCCACACTGTAATATACTCACGTTTTTTAACGAGATTTTGACGAGTCTTGTCGACCACCCGGCATCGATGCGACCGGTGAAACGCCGCCCTCCTTGAGTGCCGTCTTCGAATATGGAGACGCGATCCAGTCTCTTTCTGCCACGAAATGTGACCGCGAAATGCAACAGGATGTCGCTGCATGGCATGAAAGGCGGAGTGGATGGCGGCAGCTGGAGCCTTGCGCAAAGTAAAAATACCTGTTTATTACGTAATAAATCCTATTATACGCTCAGCGCACGAGTGTCACTATTTCAGTAGCGATGACATCAAACATTCAATAGTTGAGAGTTCGTAAGACTATAGAATTCAAATTAAACTAATTAGCTTCCTCTATGCAATGATATACCGTAGGGCTGTGAAAACACATGACTGTTTGGCCGGACATGACTATGGCCGAAGTATTTTCTTCAAAAAATTGTGCAGGTCCCACGCACAGTGGGAAGCTTTGTTATGCGAAGCATTTTGCTGGCACCGGGCTGTCCAGCATTGGTTGAGATTCCGCAAAACGATTCCAGGTGAACCAACGTGTTCCTGCACAATTGAGTAGTTGTGTTTGTGGGTCGGGAGCATACGACAGGGCGATTGTTGGGAGTACAGCATAGTATAACAAGAGAAATTCGGATTGTGACGTCATCAGCGACTACGTGGTATACAATAGTGGGTACATATGGCTGTTTCATGTGGTTTACCTTAAAGCGATGACGACATTCTACTTCGGTGAAGAAATGTTAAAACTTTATTTACTTGGGCGATCATCGGACAACGTCGCGCAGTTTCTACGTAGCGTAAGCTGCTACGAGCATAGAAATATTTCATTGCTAGGAAAGACAGAGAGGTCGACCTGAGCTAGTGTGCTCTATTCTGCTACTCTGTACTGGGGAAGAGGGAAGGGCAGTGAAAGTACTGGGATGGATGATGATGATAAGACGAGTGGTGACTGCTTATGTACAGGGTCGACCACATCTAAGATGAACACCTGATTAGTATTCAAGCCGGTAAAACTACAGGGTTTATTCTACTTCACGAGTTAAATGTTCGTTATACGATGTGTAATCATGGTGTCGATAAATACAATAATAATTTTTCGAATTATTTACTGAACATCCGCTTCTATGATGTCTTGAATACTAATGTGGTGTTCACCTTAGATGTGGTCGACCCGGTACATTGGACGGTGGCCCTACTAGAGCCGCTCCTCTAGCTTCGTGGCCTGTAGAAACTTAAAGAACGCTTTGGTTGCACGTATTTAAGTTGCCGTGTCAGACCAAGGGCCGGGGATAGCGTCCTCCGGCAGTGGTTGCCTGCCAACGCTGGATAGGAAACGTTCCAACGTCCTTCGCTCCATCATTTATGCTGGGCAATCACACAATATGTGTTCCAGCGTTTGAGGCGTCTGGCAGTGTTCACAATCAGGGCGGTTCGACTGGCCGCAAGTTATTGGACAAAGTGGGCTAGATCCGGGGATAGTGCCGTCTAAGACGGCGCCTCAAAGCGCGAGCTGTCACTCTTCCTACCGCCCAATTTCTCTAACTAGTGTCTGCTCGAAAATCATGGAACACGTCTTTTACACCCATACAATCAGCTTTCTAAATTACGTTAAATTTTTCAATCCATGGATTTCAAAAATGTTTATCGTGTGAAACTCAAGTGGCACTTCCTCTTCATGACATTAATACTAACATCGATCAAAACATACCCGTTCACGCCCTCTTCATCGATTTCGAAAAGGCATTTGAGAAAGTGCCACATAAGCGTTTGCTATTAAAACTATCACGAGATAACTTACATCCCCTTCTCCTAGACTGGACTAAACAGTTTTTACTGACCGAGAACAATTCATGCATGGAAAATATGCTTCATCAAATTTGTCTCGTGTTTTATCTGGCATGCCACAAAGCACCGTCTTGGGTCCACTACTTTTCCTCAGTTAGAATAACGACCTGCCCAGAAACATTTCTTCAAAGGTACGCCTCTTCGGAGATTATTGCGTCAGTTATCACCCGATCCTTGACGACCGATAACCAAGCACTCCAAAGTGGCTTACTCAAATTAGATAAATGGCGCAATAATCGGGTTAATGCATGTGAATACTAACAAAATGTCTTTGGTTTGCTTTCATAGGTGACATCAGTACCCCATATTTAAATACTTTCTTAACGGCAACAACATCTTTTCACAATCTTACGCAAAGTACCCAGGCATTACTCTCTCCAACAACCTAACTTGGACAACGACTGACGACACTAACCGTACCTTAGATTACCTCAAGCGAAATCTAACACATGCCTCTCCTTCTGTATAACTACTAGCTTACAAGACACTAATCCTGCCCAAATTAGAGTATGCTTGTTCTGTTTGCGATCCTCCCAAGCGCGCTCTAACCAATCTCATTGAATCAACACAAAACCGCGCCATTAGATTAGTATCTCATTACTCTTACACTACCAGCGTAAGTAACCTAACAGAACAAGCATATCTACCTAGTCTTCAAGTCCGCCGCGAAATCACAAGGGTTTCATGTATCACAAGTTTTTTTCATGTTTTGCCCCATTGTTCTCCCATCAATCCAGCTCATCGCATCTCTCTACGCATCAGCCATGTTAAAGCTGTATACGCCCCACGTGGCCGCACCATCACGCACCTTCAGTCATTCATTCTCAATGACTTGAGAATTTCAGCTATTGACTGGAACAATCTTCCCTCAAACATCGTGCTTCACGTCAACCCTGTTCACTTCGAAGACACCGTTCAGTCACTCTGTGTAAACCCACCCCTCGTGTTAAACGCTGTGTACAGGGTTCGTGACGTATTTTCAAAAAATTACATAAATAAACAGGCACCCCTAACGCAGCGTGGAGGACATGAGCAAGTTTCTCGCCAATATGCTCAGTGTCAGCGAAAGTTCAAGGTGAGGGCGGAAGTTAAAGCTTCGCATTTTTCGGGTGGCAAACTGTCGATACTCTCACGAAAGCGCCCACGAAATGTGGAGAAGATGCAGCGCGAAGTTTCGCTGCTTCACGTTGTGCGCGCTGAGGTCACGTGTGCACGAGTTTTTTCGCCGCAACGAGATACCTACGGTCGATACGATAACTAACGAGTTCTCGAAGCTTATGGATCTGCCATCACTAAAGCGGGGTATTGTGGGTCGCCTGCTTGCCGAGATCGGCTTGAATCACGAAAAGAAAAGCCGCAACTCGCTGCTTATCGACCGGTATAACATCGCCGATTGGCAGAATCGCTGGGCGGAAGGCCGAAAGGTCTTCCTGGACGAGAAATGGAGGGCGTCGGGACACACGGTCGATAGTGTGGACAGACACCGTGGTGCGGAAGCGCGGAGCGCCTGTACGCTCAAGCAAATGGCCTGTCAAAGGGTCTAAACCAACTTTCTGGGAAAGGCCAGCGCCTGATCGTGACGTCCACCGGGAATGAGAATGGCTTCGTCGATGGCTGCTTGGATGTATTCCGAGGCCAAAAGACAGGCGACCACCATGCATGATGAAATGGACGGAAATTTCTTTGAGCAATGGTTCTATGACGCTCTGCAGAAGATGAGAGCTGGTAGCGTCATTGTTATGGACAATGCACCTTACCATGGCCGGCAAGAGAGAAATCGTTCTACGACGGCCTGGAAGACGGGAAAAAAAATTCAGAGCCCTTCCACTACTGTGAAGATGGAAGTGAGCGAAGCTGTGATTATGTACAACGGCTACGATATGAGGGGTGTGTAGTCGCGAGCAATGATTATTTTAAAAATGTACTCCGGGAAAGTAGAAAGGCATCCGGGAAAAGTAGGCCCTTGAGCGAGTTGGCCGGAAGGACATATCGGCGATAGGAGTAGCTCAGCTCCCCTCTCTCATCACCGAAAGAAGGGCAGTGCAGAAGGAGATGCCCCTGCGTCTCTATGTCACCACAGGCGGCACACACGGCGATGCCGATTCCAGTAAGACTCTGAGTTAGCGCAGCATCTCGGTGGGAGCCGATGCGCAAGCGAAGGAGCGTTCCGCGCGAGACAGGCCGGTGCGCGGGAGGAGAGGGGAGGGGGGGTTTAAATATGATCTTTTAAAATCATAGGTAGCGGTACAAGGTAAATTTTTGAAAAAGAAAAAGAATAATGAGAGGTATACAAAAATGCTAGATAAAGAACATGTATAGTATACCTGATTAAATCAAGCAGGCTAGGTGACTATTTGTCGCCGCCCCGTTTCAAAGGGAACGCCAACAAATCATCATCATCAAATCTGAATCTCCGGCCAATAAACGTTGGCCCTGGCTGTTTCGGCAGCGCTCATTGGCTGAGGCGAGCACACGGGCTGAGTCGCTGTCGTCTGCTCGACGCACCGTCGTTATTGCGTCCTTTGCGTTCTTTCCGTCGCTCTTTTTCCATTTTATTTACAATAGATCAGTGGAGAATAATTTCAGTGTTACCGCCACCGAGTATCCGCCTGTCAAAGCTCCATGCAGCTGCGGTATGGTGTCCGACGCGACAAGCGTCCGGCCGGCGAGCGGGGCCGCTCATTCGGGAGAAAACGACGGTAGCGCCACCTAGATTTCAATAAAAAAATCACAGCATATCCACGGGGTGAATGATGATGAGTGGGCGAAGCTCCGGAGGGAATCATCGGATCTCCCGCTTAAGGGGACGCCAGCACAAACGCGTTAGAAACGTGCAGTACTCTCTAGTAAGGGGGAGCGGCCACAGCGTCTTACGCAGCCATTTACACATGCCGGAACGTGCACCGCGTTTGCCGACGCCATCACATGACTGCTGAGAGAGTATACCCCCTGTATTCATAAACGCTCCTCGACTTGAACTTGACTTGCCACCGCCTTGGGCAGCGCGTTCGAAACGCGTTGAAGGTAAGGCGGAGAGGCCACAGCGTCTTACACCAGCTTCTTACACGGGCCGTAACGCGCTAGCACAAACGCGTTAGAAACGCGCTAGAAACGCGGCCTTTCGTTAATGTTGGGTATTTATTGCCATCGTGGTGTGTGTGTCTATGTGCGCTTCGTGGCGTAGTGGGCTAACGCCGCGCGCTCGGAAGCGAGGGGTCCCTGGTTCGATTCCGCGCTACGGACACAACTTCGGATTTTTTTTCTCAGACTGGTTACACACTACTACTACTACGACGGGGACGGAACGGGTGCCGCTATATGGAGCTTCGCTCCTAAAACGCCTCATCGCAGAGCCCTCGTTGGACCCACCCGCCCAATCTAGTACACTCTACCTGAAGCGACGCGCGCGTCAGGGTGTTGCGCGGTGAGGCTGCGCAGTATCGCCGTTCTGGCCGAGTCGAAACTCATGAACAGAGGGGAGAGGGGGAAGCGCTCGGCGTGCGCCTCCTTGGCGAGAGAGTCGGCGTGCTCGTTGCCCTGTAATCCGATGTGGGCCGGTATCACGGAGTAAGATAAGACAGGAGCGCCGACTCTGCTAGTCTGGAAGGGACATATTCGGAAACGCCGGCTCCTGCTTCACAGCGTGTTCGCCAGATGGCGCTACGGATTAGGAAAAACTGTGGAGGAAACCCCACTGCCTCTACTGCTTCGGAAACCCACCGAAGCAGTAGAGGCGCGGGCAGGTCAAGCCAAAAAAAGGGCTCGGGTCTGTTGGTCGTACAGCTGCGCGCTGTGTGATGACGATGGACCTGACGCGACGGCGACGCTCCAACGAATGCACAATGTCCCTCATTTACTCTCGGCTTCGCCGCTCGATCAGCGATAAACAAAGTCTTCTCACACGCCGCAGTGTCCCACTGCATTGCTCTACATTTAAGCATTAGGTCGCGGGTTCGATGCTTGTCCGCGGTAGCCGCATGCAGGTGACAGCCGACTTACTACTGTCCTAGACGCCGAACACATAGGCACAAAATTCATAGTCGAGGTTCGAGTTTCACGCAACGTTAGCATAACTTGAGATGTGAGTAGCAAAAAAATCTATAAACTAATCGGAACACTTGTTCCTTGTAACCACATAGAAAAACAACATTAACACCATATCTGCTAGCAACCTTTTTAAGCCTGTGCGATACTGAATGAATGTAAGGAATAGCCTCGACTCTTTCTTGCTATTACTGTTTTCTGTAATCACATCCGTCCCCTGCAAAATCTACTTCTTTAGGCGTTCAGCCACATGTGGCCACTGTCATGCTAGGATAACCTGCTTCTAATAGGCACCGTACCTGTACATTAAAACAGGCGCTCATTTTGTGCATGCACAATCTGGTGAGAAAAGACTTAAGGCACGACATTGCAATTCCGTTTTTTACTACTTTGGAATGCTTGGATTGAAAGCTTAACAATGGCTTCGACGATCTAGGAGAGTACTGGCAACACACGTGATTTTGTTCGCAGACCAAGGAAATGTCTAGAAACTGTATTACACGTTTCTGAGGCAATTCGTTTGTAAACTTTAGTCCTCCTCCATTAAGTTTAAATTGCTCACTTACTGAGGTAGCAGCGGAATCGAATTCATCCTTATTGCAGAAAATCAGGTAATCATTAGCGTAACGAAATGCCTTAATAACACAATCGAACAAGGCCTTCTCTAAGCAGCTGTCAATCTTGCTCAGGCAAATATAACTAAGAACAAAGGCAACCTTTCAACTAATACAAATTCCTGATTTCTGCTGAAGCACGCCATCTCTGCACCCAACGAGCGTCGACTTTAAGTACACTGAAAGTATTTCTAGAAAAGCTAGACAGCCAGATATTTACGTAAGCAAGAGGGACGGCGTTTACAGCACAGCTCATGGACTCAATTTTTCAGTTGAGCAACACCAGACATCGAAAGACGACTGCTTACTATCCGCAGTCCAACGGACTCACGGAACGATTCAACAGGACCATCACAGACATGATTTCTATGTACATCGACGGCCAGCACAAAACATGGGATCGCATCTTGCCTTACGTAACCTTCGCGTATAATACCGCCGTACAAGAAACGACGCGGTTCACACCATTTCGCCTCCTTTAAGGCTGCGAAGTTCAGACGATGCTAGACTTCCGTTTCAAGATGCGAGCACCTCCCTTCTGAAGCCGAAGAATTTGCTCAGCGTGCTGCGGAAGCTCGCTAGCTGTCGCGGCTACACATCGGTCAGCAGCAACACGCAGATGCAAGGCGTTATAACATCCGCCATAGGCAAGTGTGTTACAGACCCGGAGACCAAGTGTGGATGTGGACCACTGTTCGCCGCCGTGGCCTTTCTGAAAAGTTGCTGAGCCGGTATTTTGGGCCATACAAAGTGCTGCGCCGCATTAGTGACGTGAACTACGAGGTCATTCCGGACAGTGCACGGCACAAACACGGCGTCGAAAGCAACCTCGCCCTGACATATAGATCACGTCGTCCGCATGATACCCCACGTTGCGCGTTCGTGAATTTAGTTTTTTTTTTCATTTATTCATTTTGCTCTTTACACTCCTATATGCAGCTAGTGTTGTTACCTCTCTGCTCCTTGAATGTGTAGCGGTGACTCTGTAGCGGCGACTGTGTTCTATGCGCGAGCGTCTACCTTGACCATATCTTTTATTATTTTTTTTTGCCTTACACCATTTCTTGAGCATCGAGCCGATGATCTTTCCGGGATAGGGGGGAACATGCCACCTGCAGTAGTGGGCACAATGGAAAGAGGCAGGCAAGGACAAGGAGAAAGATGTGCGCGTGCTACACTATTCGTTGTAGTAGGAGTGGTTTACAGACCACCGAGCTCAAGCAAACCCGATTTTTTAGATAAACTAGAGGAGATTTTCATATTACTAGTAAAAAACTACACTCCCGTAGTAATCCTTGGTGACATAAATATTGACATTATTAATACAAACCACACTGAGTATACAAATGTCCTGCAGTCTTATAATTTCCGACTTATTCAAGCCTTCGTTATTTCTCAAATAACGTACACGGCAGCCTTTCACAACTGGACGGTTGCAGAAAGAAACAAGCTCAACGCCCTCATACGCAAGGCGTAAAAATGTGCGTTGGGACTTGCGCCCGGAGTGAGCACCACCATGCTCCTAGAACTAGGCTTGCACAACACGCCCGAGGAACTCGTGGAGGCACAACAAGTGTCCCAACTCGAGCGCCTATCCAAGACCCGCTCGGGCAGGCACGTGCTCGAAAAGCTCGGCATTACATACCACACGCAGCACGGCATCAAAGTGGAAATGCCAAGAACCATGCGCGAGCAACTATACGTGCCCCCATTGCCTCGCAACATGCACCCCCAACACCACACGGGGAGACGTAAAGCCAGGGCACAACACATGAACAAAAGTTACTCCAACGACAAGGAGGCAGTCTTCACCGACGCAGCCCGTTATCGAGACAGGAAGAGTTTCGTGGCGGCAGTTACTAGCCACCGAGGTAACCACCTCACGAACGTCACCGTGAACACGACATATGCCGAAGCGGCAGAGGAAGCGGCCATAGCACTGGCCCTTACACAAACCAAGGCTACATACGTGATCTGCGATTCGCAAACGGCAATTCGCAATTTTTCAAATGGGCGCATATCGCAAGAGGCGTATGGCATACTCAAGCGACATCCCATACACCAGGCAGAGGCCGACGTCGATAACCCCAGGCACTTGCTTTGGATCCCGGCACACACTGGACTGAGCACCCCCAACTAAGCGGCTCACCGCGTTGCTCGAGGCCTCACTCACCGAGCATCATCGGAGGAAGAGCCCCCGCGGGGTACTGCAAACGTCTGGGCATGGGAGTATCGTTTGACCAGGTTCCACGACATCACGACACACTACCAGTTACAGAGACGCGTATACCCATTCCCTCACGCTAGGCTAGACAGGGCGCAAGCAGTACACTACAGGCAATTACAAACTGATTCTTACATAAACCCAAGACTCATGCACGCCATGTATCCAGACATGTACACAACAAACAGATGCACATCCTGTGGCGAGGTTGCCACACTTAATCACATGTTATGGGAATGTCAGGACATAACAAACAATTCGGGCAGTGTCGACACCTCCGTCTCTTCCACCGCCAGCCTCCGCTCGCGTTGGAAGACCGCACTGCTCAGCTCGAACCTGACAGTACAGCTCTGGGCCGTCCAGCGAGCCGAGGAAGCCGCTTCGAGACAAGGTCTCGGAACCGCGTCCGCGGCGGGTGCCCAGACCCACTAAAAATACGCCGGACTCAAATCTTATCAATTTGATAATAAAGTTTACGTTCTTCTTCTTATAATTTCCGTAATTTAATCACTACACCAACACGCGTAACTTCTCCTTCGGCAACTTTAATTGATCACGTCTTGACAAACATATCAACGAATGTTCATACCCGCGTTCTTGAAGAACCTATCTCGGACCATTTGCCAATATTCGTCAAAGTAGGAATCCCTGTTATAGAAAAATGTAATAGTAGGAAGACGTTCGTGAAAATTGATTACATTTATGCTCGGAACCTTCTGTTGGCATGCAAAACAGACCTCATTTATCATAATGATATCGATACTGAATTCTCGAACTTAATTCAGGTATTAAAAGACATTTTAAAAATAGCCAACGTGAATTTCTGAAGCATTCCTATGATAAATCTGTTTGTCCATGGATGACAAATCATATATTAGACCTGCTTAAGGCTAAAGACTACTGGTACCATAAGTGGACACACAACAAAAGCAATATTTACTTCTTAAGTGAGTATAAAAAAGCCCGCAATATAACAGTATCGGCACTGCGTAAGCGAAAAAAAGACTATTACTCAGGACTGATTAAACAAGCTGCAGCTAACTCCAAGAGGATATGGCAGATTGTTAATGAAGTTATCTCCTAGTCTCGCAAGCAGAGCATTCTTCCTGATAATTTAACAGAAAGTACTGTTGAGAAATTTAATACGTATTTCACAAACATAGGCCCTAGTCTAGCAGAAATGCTTCCTGATCATACCTTGCCCACTTATTCTGTCACCCCTAAAGTTAATTCTTTTGTTATGCATGACATTGATATGGAGGAGATACTTCTTACTGTAAACAATCTAAGCACTGCGAAAGCAGCAGGACCTGATGGCATAACTGTGAGGCTAGTCAAAGAAAACATTGATATATTGGGTCCAGTACTACTCCGCTTATTCAATCACTCATTGCACACGGGAAACTATCCGTCAACGTTAAAGACTGCTAAGGTCACCCCAATCTTCAAAGAGGGAGACAAATCTGACCCATCTAATTATTGTTCTAAGTGTTATCAATACCATCTTCGAAAAAATTCTTGCTAAACGTGTACATTCTTTTTTTTTAAATATAACGTACTCAGTCCACAACAACATGGCTTTCGACCTAATCATTCTACGTCTACCGCAGTACTTTCATTAACACAGGCAATAAACAACGCGCTTCATAATAACCAACTAGTGGCAGTTATTTTTCTCGATTTAAAAAAAGCCTTTGACACAGTTGATCATAATGTCTTACTTAATAAGCTAAGCACTTATGGCTTTCGCAACAACGTACTTGAATTCTTTCGTAGTTACTTTCACAATCGAAACCAAATCGTTGAAATAAACAAGATAACCTCATCACCTCAACATCTGAGAACAGGAGTGCCACAGGGATCTGTGCTTGGTCCCTTGTTTTTTACAATATATATCAATGATCTACCCCAGATTTTAACGTCCGCTAATGTATTAATGTATGCCGATGACACTGCTCTGATAAGCACAGGTAACAACATCAAGGAAATAGAAGAAAAAAAACGCAAATAGAGCAATCTAAGATTTCTGAATGGTTTCTTGCAAATAAATTAACAATAAATGCCAAAAAAAAACGAAATATACTCTTGTTCATTCACGTTCCAAAACCGTCAGTAGTGATTTTATCTCATTGTTTATAAATGTCCACTCGAACGCACCGACTCATATACATATCTCGGCGTTATTCTCGACAAAAATCTAAACTGGCAACTCCACATAGAAGCCCTTTGCTCAAAGCTAGCATCTGGCTGTTATGCTCTTCTCAGGGCACGAGAACATTTTCAAATAGACATTCTCCGCATCTTGTATTTTTCATTTATTCAATCTCATTTAATATACTGTATTGAGTCATGGGCATGGACTTTCACAATTAACGTACCTAGAACCTATTCGACGCCTTCAAAAACGAGCCGTCCGCACCATTACTTTCTCTCAGCGAAATGAAACAAGTAAACCAATCTTTGTCAAATTACAAATACTGTCCTTCGATTCTTTGCGAGAAATAAATATGGTCAAATGCGTTAATAGCATCATAACAGACAATCATCCATTTCATGTATCAATATTACGTATGCCTGCTCGCCCAACACTAAATAAAACTTTTTGCAACGTCAATATACCACCGACAAGATATATATATATATGGCCAGAGATTAGTAGAATTTATTGGCATAAAAATATGGAACGACTTACCATTTGAGGCAAAACAAAACAAATATGTATCACATTGGTTAAAAAAATACTATCTTCAGCAAATGTCCACGGAACCTGTCTGAATATGTTCATCCCATGTACGCGACAAATAGTATGTACTAGTTTACAAATATGTTTTGTATGCTAAGTTGCAAACGAGATTTTTTTTGTCATACTAACCAAGTGTTCCTTTCATTCTATACTGTTTTTTCTATATGCTCTATGTGTTCGTTATATTTATTTTGTGCTATAAAGTGTCACTGACAAGATTACTAATACATATTTGTAAATGACCCCACTACTAGCCTTTGGCTAAGGGGTCATACAGTGTTTGCACACAATTTGTTTTAACTTTGAAGAAATAAACTTGAAACTTCAAACTCCGAAGCCATTCGATAGCCAGGTCCTACCGCCATGTTTTTCTGGAGCCACCTGCCCTCAATAAACGTTACCAGTTCCCGTTCAAGGCACGTTAGAATACTGTCTTATTCGCGGACATTGTCTGTTTGGTAAAGTGGACGCTGCGTATTTAATTACTGACTGAATTTTTTTCTAGTTGTCATTGCATTATCACTGTCTTGAATTTCGTGAATTCTTAGAGTTAATCCTGTATTTTTTACTCTTGCATTGTATTCTCGCCCCTAAAATATTTTGGGGTTTACGTGCCAAAACCACGATCTGATTATGAGGCACGCCGTTGTGGGGGACTCCGGAAATTTGGACCACCTGGGGTACTTTAACGTGCACCTAAATCTAAGTACACAGGTGTTTTCGCATTTCGCCTCCATCAAAATGTGGCCGCCGTGGCCGGCATTCGATCCTGCGACCTCGTGCTCAGCAGACCAACACCATAGCCACTGAGCAACCACGGCGGGTATTCTCGCTCCTCTCCTGTCCAATGTTCTAATATGTATTTGGATGGCTTTACAAATAAATAAACGAATAAATGAATGAATAAATAAATAAAACACAAATCTCGTTATCCACACATTCTTCCTTCCCTTGGCATCCCGCGTTGTGTGCTGCCAAAAAAAAAATCAACATTCACATCGCAAAACTTCAGAACAGTACAAAAAACCGGGACGGGTAAAGATGAACTTTGTCGTGCCTCGCATCTGGCGCCTTTGTCCGTCTATGTTCATTGCACTGTTGGTAATCATGCACCAATAACATCCTGCTCACTTACCGCTCTCGCAAATGAAATTTTAAAATCGCGTGTTTTCCAGCGCGCGCTTGAATTTGCGGCAGTTTGTTTCTTTATCGTTTTATTGGGATAGGAATTATATGGACACTTCAACTGGATTTCTGTCGTCGGCGTCGCCGTAGCCGTGAGGTTCCGTATAAAGTCCAAGGGCGATAAAATCGTCGCCGCGCACCGTATATATGCGCGAGTAAAAGCACGCGGGGGACGCGCGCTATCACGGACAGCGAACGCACGGCGGAAAGCAAACGCGACCGTCGCGTTAAAGGCAATGGGGGTATGGGAGGGAGGGAGGCAGGGAGACGCTGTGCTGTGGCACGAAATGCGTATCTTGCAACCGGGCGCAAGGGAAACTGGCCACTCAATCTCCCACGCGAAAGCAAGAAAGCGGGAAGGCCGCACGGGAGGGAGGGGGGGGGCAGCTTCTACTATGCCAACAACTGCTTTTGTACTTTCCCCGGCTGTGGCGGTCGCCCGCACCGTCTCTTATCTCCACACGGCTCTGACCTTGGCCGGTATTTTGTAGCGATGCCTTTCCGGTAATAATGCCTTTTCGCGCTTATCGCGCTTTGTCAGTGGTCGGAGCGACGGTCCGCTCGCGTTATCAACGGGATCAGCCGGCCGTGAGCGGTGGATGATAAGACTAGAGTAGAATAATGCCTGGCTACAATATCGCGGCTTTGTATGCGCAGTGCATTCGCCGTAAAATTTCCGTTGAAGTGTTAGACCGCACGAACCTTTGCCCGCTGCGGCGGCTGCGCTTGCTGCCAGCGTTTTGAAAGTCGTTGTCTACTGTCATTCAGTGTGATCTATTCATGTTTGCTTGTGCGCGCTGACACCACGCTTGTTAATTCAGTTAGAAAGCGAATATGTTCAAGTTTATGCAGCCGATAAAACTACTATCCCTACTCCGAATAGCTCTCTACTAATTTGCTATCGCAATTGATGCTTCGCCTTTCGGGCGAAACTGCGACATTTTTGGTTCTGTTGAGCAGAGTAAGTCAACCTTTTGGCCATTCCCCGTGAGAGGGCATTTGCCAAAGACTTTAAGGTCATCATCATCATCATCAAGTCAACCTCGCGTCTCGCGAAGGAATCTCGAGACAGCGTTCCACGGGCAAGGCGTGCCCATAAAATCGCGCAGATGCTCGCGTGAACCACGCGACGCTCGATCCAGCTCGGTTCCAGGGATTTCGCCCAGCACTGCATCCACACCTCAAGGCGGCCCAGCTACGCGGTGGATGATGCCGACGGACCTGACGCGACGGCGACGCCCCAACGAAAGCGTAAGGCCCTTCCTTCGCTCTCTGCTACGTCATTTGATGCTCTAAAATGCTTTGTCACACATCATGGTGACTTAGTGGCTATATCGCGCTGTCCTTGTCAGCACGAGGTCAGGGGTAGGATTGTTCCTCGAGATAGCCGCATTACTAATGTCCTAGACGCGGAAGAGAGCGAAGTAAGTACAAGTGCGAACAACAAGAAATAATCGCAACACCCTTTCGAGGTAACTATATATGACGGACTATTATATCTGCAATCGTTTTGGAGCCGGTCTTTAAGTATCGTGTCGACCCAAATTCGCAGTACAGTGGAAGAATTAGGCCGCTGTCAAAAATGCATGCGAAGCTGGAAACACAATAACGTAGCCTAGTAGCTTTCGATTTGTTCACGTTTGAATGCATGATGTCAGTACCTCAGAATGTAGCTACGACTGACGCGAACGTAACACGTCCCAGAAGAACAAGGGAAAACACAGAACTATAGCGCTTCTGATCATTTCTTTGTATTTTATTGCGAAAGTACTGTGTTCCCCATTGCGCGAAAATCCGGCGTTGTAGTCGACGTCTTGATCGAACGATGACACTAAAAATGGCCGACCGCAAAGAGTAAAACCACTTCAAAAATACTCGAATTGACGTCAAATTTCTCAAGCAGATTACTGTACACAAAGTAAATTAAAGCGTTTGAAAAGGAAATTATGCAAATTTTGGTCTGGGTGGGAATCGGGCCCGGGCCTCCAGGGTGCCAGACGAGCACGCTTCCACGCCGCCACGGCGGCTCCGCGAATCTGGTTGGCTAAATACGTGCCTAGTGCCTGCCTCATTGCGCACGTCACGTCTCCGTCATCTCGCTGACTAAACGTATGGCCTAGTGCGTGCGTTGATGGGCACGTGACGATGCAGCCAATGGGTAGCAACGCCACGTCATGAATGTACAAAATGAGAGTATGAAATAAAAAGATTACTGTTGAATTGAATGCCACTGAGCTTGGCGTGTTATCTTGGCCTTACCAAGGTGCAGTTAAAACGCAAGCGAGAGCTTGCGCCGACAGGGAACACACAGAAAAAAAAAATTACCAAAGCGACTATAATGCTTTCGCATTCTCACACAGAAACAATCTTTCAGTGTCCCGGCCGATTTTTTTTTTCACTTGAAATAGACATGGAGTACGTAAATATGCAACGTAGCGTTGTGTAGCAGTGTAGTGAGCGGCCTAACCTACAGTGTGACGCTTCCCCAATACAAGAGGCATATTCATAGCTAGTACATAAGCCGGTATCTTTACACACCGGTATTCATTTGCTGTTGAATATGTTCATTTATATAGACAAATGCATATAAGGTTTTGCTTATGGAAAGGACGTTGACATTGAGCGTGAAGAAATGAAGGTTTCTGATATGCCTACCTCGGGTTTTCCAATTGTATGTATGTGGAGGATAGGCTACGAAGCGTTCACTGGCACTCCAAACTGCCGCCAAGAACGATTAGCCAACGCCATGATACTCTGGAACACACTGCACAATGTCACATACATCCGCGTGGTTCGCGTTCCTGAATGGGTTACGCCAGTGGTAGATTCAATCCCGATACCTCCCTACCATAAAATATGGTATATAATTAAAGATGCTGCACATCGTGACGTTACGAACACCCCGGTGGCTGTTTTCAGTTTCAGTAACGGTAAGGCATTTTTCAACAAACTGTATATGCGTCAACTTTCTGTAAATATGAGATGAATATTGGGCGAGTTTTTTAATGTTACTTGGCGATACTTACTCTTCCATGAGGCACAAACCACGCATTACCGATATGCGATGTGAACACCAGAGTAGAGTACGAGCACGACAGGTGTTTGTCCACAGGTCTCCAATATGGGACCACGGAACGGCCGCCTACGAGAGCCCGGTGCGCACCTGGTCGGCAACTATTCCAACGAGTGGCCGTCGGTCAACCAGCTCTTCTCCAACCTTCGCTGCGTGGGGAGCATCCTGGGCCATCGCCGGGTGGACCTGGACAAGCCATGCAGTGCCAGTTCAGACGAGGGCTGCTTCCACATTGCGCAGCTGTTCCTATCGAACAACTTGCTTTGGGTCATCATCATCGAGCTGCGCGAAGGACGGCTGGCCCTGGGTTGCCTGCGCGGACGCGTGGCTCCTTTGGCCTGCAACATGCAGCGCAGCGCCTCATTCATTCTGGTTCACTGGCCGCTGATGCAGCACCGCTCCATCGAATTCGTGGAGCTACGCGAGTCACGCAGGCGACCAAAGGATTTCCGGGACGGCCTGGAGCTTAGCGGCAACCTGAGGCACGTCATGCTCTTCTACCACCTGCAGTACTACCCGCCCAGGGCAGTAGATGGACGCGCTCCGTTCTGCAGTGACCACGCTCGACACGCTGGAGATCGTGAGCGTGTGCTTCTCGAGCGTGGGTGCGAGCATGCTGTGCGATCTGCTCGACAGGTGCGACGCCATGTACATGCTTGTCTTCCTCGAGAACTGTATCGACGTGCCCGAGGCTCAGGAGTTGATGCGATGATGTGCCGCGCACAACTGCAGCGCCAGATCCACGTCGACGAGCTATTCGCGACGATTGACCGCTGCTCCGTGCTGGCCGGCTTGGTGCCCTGCACCGAAGTCGTCGAGGAGCCCGTCGTGAACCGCTGACCGACAGGCATGTACGGGACGCTACACGGTTTCGCAGCGTTGTTCGTCCTCGTCGCCGGTCGGCTAGCGACGCTTGAGGTGGTCCAGAAGTACAACATCGAAGTGAAGGCGATGCACCTCGCAGACCTCTCTATAGCGCAGAGCGAATCGTTCAGTGCCCTGGTGCCTTTGGCTGCTTTTACACATCAGCGTTAACTTCTCGTGTATTTCAACGTATATTAAAGCGGTTGCTTTCCTTAAATAATTTGGCTGCTTTTGAAGGTTGATCGATGTCGGACAATAAACAATGGGACGTACACGGTGACCCAAGTTGTCTACTAGTTTAGTCCACTAGGATTGTGCTGGCTGTTGTCTTTCCGGGCATACTAACAGCGCCACTATAGGCACGTGCGCCCGAATGTGACATGCACGTAACAAATTACACGTAATTACATGCAGTCGAATTTTTTACTCGGTAACGCCTCACTGCACTTCAATTACTTTTTACAGTTACCAATTACATGTAACTAGTCATTCACGGGACAAGCTTCAATAGGCGACGCAGCTTTCAGTGCAGTGAATTTGGTGGGAACTACATTAGAAGACACGCGGTCGGTGGCACGCAGAAGCTTCTCGGACGTTCGTGTTGAGACTGGCAGACTCGGGTGATCAGTATTTGCTTCCTCATCTAAAAGCTCCACTACAGGTTGACCGACGATTTGCACCGTCCTCTTTTTGGCTCAATTGTGATCGGAACTTAAATGGATGCCAGTAAATTACCAAGGACGGTGTTTCCCGTCTTCATTGGCCCTATGGGGATAAACTTCTCGGATCGCTAGCAACAATGCAGGGCTGTGATTCACAGAGGACTCGACTCGGACGCGAGCTACGGAGCATTGAGTAACAACAATATTATGCGCAGGATATTCGTACCTCACAACATCGCCCTTTTCTCCAGCGCGCATATGAGGGAGTTTTTATTGTCGTTGCTGGCTTGCTGAAATAAAAAACGAGGGAAGATAGCCGACGAAAATTTCCGAAAGCAGTAGTTAGAGAAGATAACCGACTTGTGAAGGGCTGCAGAGAATATATTGAAAAAACCTGGCCAGGTCGCTCAATTTGGTATGTTGGTGCAATCTTGATAATTGTTGAGAGAAGAGTACCATAAATGAACTCGTTGAGATTTCAGTAAGTGCTTGATTACTTTCATGGAGCCGTAATTAGTCACTGTAATCAATTACATCTTAATGGAGAATTCGTGATTGCAATCGCTTACATTTTTTCTGTAACGTATACAAGTCTGTCCCGAATAGACAACTTGCTGCTGGCTGCTGTATAACTTAGTTGACAACTTGGGTCACTGGATATGTGCCCGAACAGACACTTTCGGCAGTGCGTGTCCAATATCAACATGGGCTCATTCTTGGCGAATACTCAGAATGGAATTACCAAGGTGATTCAAGCACTATGTAGCTTTAAATATATTAAAGGGATATCACCACATACGCAACAGACACCTCCGCGTAGAGCGTGACCACTTCATGGATAGCCATTGTGACGAAGTTTGAGCCAGGATGCCAGGGATAGTGGGGCTGGAAAGGAGCTTCAACCGGGGTGCAGTGTTTACAATATGATACACTGTATCGTCGTATCATTAGGCATTGTAGTTATAGTTAGCAGTGAGACTGCCACTGCTGATGTTGTCCAAGGTTTCGTAATTTACGGATGGCAACGGGATATACTGCAGGTTACACGATAAAGCTACACGATAGGCTATACCGGCTATGTCGAAGTGTTCTATCTATCTATCTATCTATCTATCTATCTATCTATCTGTCTGTCTATCTATCTAGCCACCTAGGTCTTGGTGCTGTCATGGTTGTTTCTTTACCTTGGTATGTACCAGAATTGGCATAGTATGACAATAGCGGATGACGAACATAAATGGTAATTCATGACATGCGTGTCATGTAGGTCATGATACAGCTGCCTACGTCTTGGTGCTCTCATTGTCGTTTCGTTAACTTGGCATGTACCAAAATTGGCATAGTAGGAAAAGAGTGTATGACGAACATAAATGATAGGTCATCACATG
Source organism: Dermacentor silvarum (assembly GCF_013339745.2). Lineage (NCBI taxonomy): Eukaryota > Metazoa > Arthropoda > Arachnida > Ixodida > Ixodidae > Dermacentor > Dermacentor silvarum. The sequence goes on along the minus strand of NC_051154.1, from coordinate 342,703,524 downwards.
AATGTCATGACATCAGTATCATGTAGGCAATGAAGCAGCCTTCTACGTCTTCGTGCTCTCGTGGTTATTTTGAAAACTTGGTAAGCTCCCCGCACACTGCTTCGCATAACATCGATTACCACAAGGCGTGGGATCTGCCGGTTTTTTTTTTTTTGAAGACTCGTAAAAAGAAATTAAACCAATAGTTAGTACAGTGTTCGTATTGCGCTAAATCGGGTGTTGATCTTACTCGCAAGAATTCTGACATGTCTTAATCTTCATCCACGCTTGTGCTTTAAGCCAATCAGAGTGGGCGTAGCCACCTTGCGAGCCTATGAGAGCTCAGAAGAAGGTGAATTCCAATGTATGACGTAATTTGACTGCAGAGCAACACCGCCAGGCACATCTAAGAATGCCGGGGATATCGAATATCAACACAAGAAAATTAGCCTAACAACTCTGTGGTACCTTTCCGGCAGCGTGTATGTAAGTAATATACTTGGCTAAAGCGTTCACGACAGCATTGTCTCGCGTCTACACCGTGAACTATTTTGAACGGTGCACTAAAAACTTTTTCAGGTACTTTTTAACGCGTTTCCGACGCACTCCTATAACTACGAGTATCGAATTGACCTATTCACTGGCTACCACAGGTCAGTTCATTGTCTCAATGACTCACTGGGAGGACAGCACCCGCCGGGGTGGCTCAGTCAGCTAAGGCGTTGCGCTGCTGAGCACGAGGTCGCGGGATCGAATCCCGGCCGCGGCGGCCGCATTTCGATGGAGGCGAAATGCAAAAACGCCCGTGTGCTTGCGTTGTAGCGCACGTTAAAGAACCCCAGGTGGTCAAAATTAACCCGGAGCCCTCCACTACGGCGTGCCTCATAATCAGAACTGGTTTTGGCACGTAAAACCCCAGAAAGAAGATGGGAGGACAGCGACTTCTCTATAGCAGCCGATATTATATCCAATGCTGGACGAAGGTTTCCCCCAGTGATTTCCAATTACCCTGGTTCTACATTAGCCGAATCGACGTTAAGCCAGGAAATTTGCGGATCTCATCACTCTTTCTGAATATTTGGAGCCATTTACTCCATTTTCCATTCCAAGAAACACGTTCCTTTCCTCTGAATGATGCACCACTGGATAACTGCACATTGCGTGACTTGCCACGTCTTCTTTTTAATCTCATCAGCAGATGTATCATGCATACGTGTTTCATCCTCCAATCCACAACGATGTCTTCCTCTCCCTTAAAGCAAAGTCTATCTGCTTTCGTGCAACCGCTTCTTGTGTGATCTCTACCTCTTTCTGAAACTCATTCTTTATTTATTTTATTTATTTATTTTACTTGCAGAGCTAATTGGCATTACAGAGGGGAGTGTGTTGTTACAGAAAAAATTGTTGAACAAAAAAGCAGTCAGTATAGTTCGTTCATACAAATAAAGCTCGCAATTACACAATGCACACAGAAATAACTGAACAAAAAAGCGGTCAGTACAGTTCATACAAAAAAAGCTCGCAATTACACATTGTTAGCTAATGCATCATGGAGCATGTGGTTATATTTAATAGTAACAATTTCAACGGGAAGTCTGTTCCACTCCACCTCGAGCGGCCAGTCGCCCGGCATTTCTGCGTGTATTCGCGGGCTTCTTTCACACTCGGAAAAACACATTTATATCGCACGTATTGAGCAACAGAAAGCTGTATCGGGAGTTTTTCATGCTGCTCTACAATTTTCTCATTGACACGTTGATAATTAGGACAGTACTTCTCGAGTTAGATTGTTAAGTAAATTACCTAATTAAATCGGAGTAAAGAAAGAATTACTGGCGGCTACTCCACTGTACTGGAAACAATACGCACTAGGTTTGCTTTGCGTACTGCCGTTCCTCTTTTTTTTAAACCATGCTGCGTGATATCTGGGACAACCTGAATATACCCTATTGAAAAAAATGTGAACGAGAATGTACGAGAAATAGTGTACGCGATTATTGCTCCGTAGACTGTGCGAGAAACTCGTTCAGTCTGCGAGAACTCGTTGAGTCTACGAGAACCTCGTACAGTCTACGCAGCAATCATCGCGTACATTTCTCGCACACATGTACGAGTTCGCGTTCTTGTCACTGAACGAGATTCTCGTACATTATGAACGAGTTCGTTTCTACGAGCTGAGTGCGTACAAGATGACGAGCTTGTACAACCTGCGAGAGTATGCACCCTGAAAAAGATACGCACCTCATATTCATATTTAGTATAATAATGCAAATACAATTCTTGTAAATACAAGTGTTCATGCATGAACACTTGTGCTGACCTTACTGCAGTGTTGTGTCGCTGTAATGGTTTGTTCAGAAATCTACAGTAAAGAGTTATGTTGAGGTGAAAAAAAAAGTCAGGTGAGGTAATGGTTTGTAGTTGTTAATAAACAAGTACACGTTACACAGGTTCTTCAGCACACCTATTCAAGCTTACATTAATAGTGAAGTCCTCCGATTTTAAGCAAGAGCACGTCACACATCTCGCAAGAGTTGTTTATTGGACCTTGTAATGGTACTTCAATAGACCCAGTCTGTTGACAGAAGACCACTGGAATGTGTTGCTTGAGTGAGAGCTTGCCGCGCACCTGAAAAAGTAAACAAAAGCCAACAGTTTTTTTTTCACACATGCAATAAAATAACACATAGGCAAAAGCAGTTTAGCTGACATTCACACAGGTAAGAATGCTTTAGCATTCAGAACATGCGATACTGAACAAAATTTATTAAAAATAAGTGGTTTCCTGCAATGCTTATGACTCCTAAGGAAATGTGCATTATAGTGTCGTAGAATAACCTGTTACATTAGCAGATCACTGAAACAAGTGTTATTACAGTAAAAAAGGCATTATTTGAGTAATAATAATTAGTAGTACTCAAGCAACATAAGTAACATGCATAAAATCTACTTTTAGAGAGCAGCATCAACAGGTCGAGCTAATTAAATTACTTGGAAACTGCTATTCTACCAGCAAAACTAAAAATCATGGTGGCGTTGTGGCTTTGGCATTGCACTGCTAAGCCGAATGGCGCAGGATAAAATACCATGCACAACGGCCACATTTTGATGGCAGCAAAGTGCAACACCACCCCCATAACGTGCATTGGGCACATACCCCTGGTGTTCAAAGTTAATCCAGAGTTCCCCACTACAGTGTTCCCCATAATCATATTGTGCAGAAGGACTTGGTGTTAGGCAAGTTGCTGTTTGCTGAACGACATAGCGCAAAGGCACAAATACACAGAAGATACACAGACACACGTCACAGGCGCTACTAACAACTTTATTTGAAGCACAGCGAGATACAGTATATGTACTCCTCACAACGCGCAGGCGCACCAGCTACTTCGGGCAGAGCACAGAGGGCGATTATCAGGGCTAACACGATCATTTTGAAGATCTAAAGAAAGCAAGTTCCACATCATGAAAACAATATAGGTCAACTTTCACAAGCACTACTTTTTTTCTTTTATGTAAAATGCTTCCAACAGCTCACGTACTGTTTTATCTTTAGTTCTGCCCAGGATCTTCCCATCATGAAATCTCGCACGACAAGGACAGGCTTTACATTGTGCTGAAAGATGCGCATTCAAGTATTTCGTCGTGTTGTTAGCATGCTCCATGATTCGATCATTGATGCAGCGGCCAGTTTGTCCTACATGGGACTTTCCACAAGACAGTGGGATTTCATAAACCCCTCTGGTAGCACATCGCCAGTAAGGTGTGACGTGTTGTACTTGGCAGCCTACCTTAGATCTGCCAATTATGTTGGGACACAGTTGGGCCAGCATATTGGGAAAAGAGAACACTACAAAAGCGGGCACACTGGTGAATGAGGCCAGAGCTGGTGAGCCGAGTGGCCAAAGAACGCAAGTTGTACCGTATGTGCATAAGTTGAGCCACAATTTAAAGAAAGTGGCGAACAGGCATGGAGTGCCTCTATTGTTCTCTGTTCCCAATAGGCTGGCCCGAACGTGTCCCCGCATAATGGGCAGATCTAAGGTAAGCTGCCAAGTACAACATGTAACACCTTACGGGCAATGTGGTCCCGGTGTGGTTTATGAAATCCCACTGCCTTGTGGAAAGTCCTATGTAGGACAAACTGGCTGCTGCATCAATGATTGAATGAGGGAGCATGCTAAAAACATGACGACACACTTGAATGCGCATCTATCAGCAAAAAGAAAAGCCTGCCCTTGTCGTGCGAGATTTTATGATGTGAAGATCCCAGGCAGAAGTAAAGATAAAATTGCATGTAAGCTACTCAAAGCGTTTTACATAAAAAAGTAGTGCTTGTGTAAGTCAGACCTCTGTTGTTTTGTACGACGCGGAACTTGCTTTCTTTAGATCTTCAAAATGATTGTGTTAGCACGAATAATCGCCCTCTGTTGTCTTCCCGAAGTGGCTAGTGCGCATGTGCATTCGGAAGAGTATATATACAGTATCCTGTTGTGTTTCGAATTAAGTTATTAGCAGCACCTGTGACATGTTTTCGTATATCATCTGTGTATTTGTGCCTTTGCCCTACAATATGTCGTTCAGCAATCATATTGAGGTTTTGACAAATAAAACTCAAAAATTTTATTTAAAGCAAATAGTACTGCATAAGGCCAAATGCTTATATAGAATCATCTGACAGCAGCTACGTTTAACAAAATTTAATACTTTCTAAAACAAGAAACTTTCAGATGGTTTGAGCAAAAATCTACTTATGCCAAAATTATTGTCATTAATTTTATATGGCCCATTCCGCCTTACTTTCTTTTTAACCAAAATTATATATGCAGTGCAGGTGCTCCCCACACCTAAAGAAATTGTCACCGTTCCTTAAAGTGCGTGGTTTTGTTTCAAATGACAACACAAGTATGCTTTGCGATTGTTAGCCAATGAAATGGTTGTCAAACTCCTTGAAATCACGGACTCCTGGACAGGATAACTAGTCACATTAGGCACCCTTTCATCAGTTTTTGTCCACAAAATCAAGCAAGTAAAACATTACCCTGAGTCTGCAACTGTTAATGCGTTCTATTTGGTAACGATAATTTTATGGTCATTGACTCAAGCCAAGCCAAAAAAGCTCCCTTTCTGGAGCCGAGACAGGTTCCTGAATTACACCATGGAAGGTAAGCTCGTGGGCCCTTCTGCTTCAGAAAGAGCTTACTGCGGGCACGTTACACGATGCAGCTTACTTTCGTCAGTGTTGGGTGAAGTGCCAGTGTTGAAGTTGTCTTTTGCGCAGAATGGCAGTTTCAGGTTTAGTGGGCTTGTAGGAAGACAAGCTCAAGATAACTTCCTGGTTTGAACAGGCTGTTTTGGTTATAATACATCAAGCTTTCTTGTGACTGCCCGCACAGGCGGTCCGTTAGTCTCGCTGTGAAGTTGACATTCAGCTGTATGTCCCAGAAGACCCGAATAATGGTCTGCTCTAGTTCACACGCTCTTGATTTTCTGTCAGCACTCTTGAACTCTTGCTGCCAGTAATTTCTTCCCAGCTGGCCGAATTATCTCGAGGCCCCACGCTGACACTACCGATGCTTTCAAGTGTAGACTTTTCAGGATAAGGTTCTTTGCAGGACGGTGGAACTTACAGATTTCTATTCTGGACGCGAGTGAGACGAACCAGTAAGTCTTGGTAACAATGTTTTGTACATAAGTTCTGTAGAAGGTATTATCAAGGGTTCGACGAAAATTCATTTAGCCAGGTAACGACTATGAAGTTGTGGTGAATGACCAAGTGCTTATCAGCGTGTTAGTGACGACACAATTTTTCGTAAAACGTTTAACTCCAACAGGACTACACACAAGATGTAACCAAGACTTGCCGGTTCATTTCACTCAGGTCTTGAATAGCCACCTGTAAGTGCCACCTTTTTTTAAACCACACTTGCAAAGCCAGGAGTCTTATCCTGAAAAGTCTTCAATTGAAGACATCAGTAGTGTCAGTGTGGGGCCTCAGGATAATTCAGCAAGCCGAGAAGAAATTGCTAACAGTACAAGTAAATGTATGCCAACAGAAAATGAAGGGCTTGGAAGCCGATGTATTCTTCGCAAAGTGTCAACTACAGGGTCATTGTTCACGAGTTCCCGGATGCGTAACTCCATGCCAACTTCATGCCAACGCTAAGGAAACACCAGGGCAGGCAGTTGCAAGAAAAGAAATTCAGTGCTCTAAGAAAAATGCGGCCACTCAAACCATGAAAGTAATGTTTAACTTGTCTTCTTACAACTACACTGAACCTAAACATGCTGTTTGGGGCAAGGGAACAAACATCAACACTGGTGCCTTGCCTGACTCTATGAGAGTCATCTGCGCCATGAATGGTGCCGTCAGTGCACTTCCTTCCGAAGATGAGGCCCGCACCCCCCCTGCACCGTCAGTGTGCTGTACAAATTTCAGAAGCACATCCCACAAGCTTGTCTGCCTAGCAAAGAAGCTGTGTGGGGCTCCAAAACCCATAGAACCAACGAACACAAACCCCAAACCTCGTCCCTTCAACTCTCGCTTTATATTGCTGTGCAAGCAGTAAAATTGGATAATGTTAGTAGTGTTCTGTCCTGTCACCTCCTTGCCTTTCCTATGAATTTTATGCTAAATAAGGCTTTTTCTTGGTGAAAGAGTGCTAGTTTAAGGCATAAACCAGCTCCATGGCAGTTTGCAATTAAGGAATGTAAACATTTGCTGAAAATAGGTCCATGAAGAATATTTCAAAAAGAGCACTTTAAAAAAACACACACGTGTTATCTATCACCAAGGCCAACCCTTGTGTCTTCTATCTCAACATATTTCTCAAAAGTCAAGCTCAAAACTGATATCCAGGTGCAAGCTCTCCATATCATATTACCTTGTCAATGATGAAGCAAAGCACGCTGGTGCCTGGATGTTGGGGGACCAACTCAGGCGTGGAGATCAGCACTGATCAGCAACACAGCACAGTCTGCTTACACTTTCTCTGCAGGCCCAGCCATACCTGCATAAATACAAGTGGGCTTAGTGTCACGTGAGTATAATATAAAAAGTGACACCGTGAACAAATCAATCCTTGTTCGGTATACATATGAAAAAATGTAGATATTCTCCATATAGCAAGCTTCACTTTGAGTAACAAATCCTGCACTATAAGAAAAATATGATGCATGAGCCATCTATGCAAGAAAATTAATTGAAGATCCCTTTTTTTTGCCTCCCTCCTTCTCCTTGTGTATAGGTGGCAGTCAGGTTAAGTAAAGTAGGCCAGAAAGCCACATAGTGTAAGCAAAGGTGGTCACTTGGTGGGCCAATTCTGATACCATAGCACGACATGCATTCTGCAGGCACTGCAATGTTATAGCACCCATAAGCCTAGCAGCATTACCCAATAGGGCTAACCAATAAGTGTCCCCAGCAGCATAACTCAGCATGTCTACCAGGAGGCTTTCATTACACTTTGACAACTATCCTCCTACGGCTTGAGCCCAATTTTTGTCAACAGAAGACAAGCTTCTGCATCTGCACAAGGGCACTTTAAACAGTACCACAATAGCTTCCTACCTAATCCCACCTTTAAAATGACATTGGTAAGTTCAGTACCATGTGTAGAACCAATCAAATTGTTCTGCAATCAAGTAAGCATCCCCTTTTCATACACGCAAATATCAGCAACACTACTACTGCCATATGGACATTTTGTAGACAAAAACACCAAGCGCAAGAGCTGAAGCTTGGGCAAGTTGGTAACAGTTCATTTTGATGGTGTTCATGGCACACACATGCCAAAAGAATAAGCGACAGGCCGACAGTGAAAAATAACTGTCCTCTTTCACACTCTGTGTGTCCCTTATCTCCTTAGAAAGTGTGCACTGTGAATAGCATGGAAAGGAACATAAGAGATCAGATAATGCTACAATAGATAAAAGAAAACATGCTCTCCGATGCAACACGTCTTTAAGCAACTTAATTTTCAACCAACATCCTAAGCCTGCCGCGCTTAAAAAACTCACTGAAGTTGCTGTGTAAGACAACAGCTTGCTTTTACAAAAAATAGAGTTAAACTTATTCTATTATTTTTGCAAACTGGTGCTTCAGTACTGTGAAAAGGTGGTATTATTGAAAACCAGCTTAATTTTTGTGTAATAAAAAACCTAGTCAGCTACAGAGATCAGGCTTGATATAAATCTGCCGGTGAACACGGTAAATCAATATTTCCATGACTGTTGAGGTAAAAAGGATCGTTGACAAATTCCCAACACACTATGCATGTTTTGGAGAAGACAGTGCTTTTCTACTGCAAGCATTTAACAGAGCCCCAGTGAATACAGTCTTATATAACTTATTGCAGGACATTTCAGATCCTCTTTATGGCTTCTTAGGGACTTGGGTAATGAAGAGTAAGTGCAGTGACATCTCTGAGCACCTCAAAGACAATACTGGTGATTACATGGCAACACAACTGCTGACATGCAAGATAACTTTCGGGCAGTGTTGTCTCATGCCACATCAATCAGACAAAACTTTAAAGGGACACTTAAGGGAAAAATAATTATTTGAGATGCATTATTGAATTACTCTTCCGCAAACCCAGAAAGACTGCAGTTATCCAAAAGTAGAGGCTTGATAAGCTAGAAAATACACAAGAACGATGTACAGGTGGTGAAACCACAATAAAGTTCCCACACCTGCTGGCTGTCTGCTAAGGCCTAGTTAATTTGTTTTTGGCAAAAACTGACTATATTGCATTCTAAAAGAGGCAAGAACTGAACTTAGCAATTTTGGAGCAAGTGTACTGAACCGCAACAGCCAAAATATACGAAAATACTCTGGAATGCATCATGTCCTCCAACGTACGATGTTTCGCCACAAAATTTGGCAGGAAATGCCACTTTAACCTTCATTTTCTTTTTGCAATAAATAACCTCTCATCACAAAACTAACACAAAAAGAAAGAATACATGATGCGTCTAAACTGTCTCCAAACAAAAAAATGTGTCCGGAGTCATTTTGTACACATTCAAACCACTTATTTTTGGCCTTGCTTAAAGTGCCTTTGTGTGTCATGCAACATGAAACTGAAAAACAGGATTCACTGTAAAGGGAGAAATAAATGGGGCTCGCCTAGCGTGACGTATCTGCACAGGCTTAAGAGAAGTGCGACTCCATGGTCTAAATGAAAAAATAAAAATAAAATCACACTTTGGGCGGGTCTCAGGTTATAGTACTACTCAAAATCTTGACAAGTGCTTATTCAGTCTGTACTTATCCCAAAAGCTTGGTAATGACATACGCCATTTTTGCACTAATGGTGTCTGCGCCAAAGGGGCTAAGGCTAAATGTTAGGTAGCCACACACATTTTAACAGTGAAATTCAAGTGCATTATGACTTTTGTCTGCCACTTTTAATAACATGTAACGGTCGATATAGCACATTGTGATCTAATTATTGTAGGTCAGCATGGCCTGAGCACGGCGTGCCTAAACACTTTTGTTAGGTGAGAAAGTATTGTTTCTGGTACTCTTTCGGGAAGCAGCCTATGCCTTATTCAGAACAAAAACCTTGTTTCCCTGAGAATGTCAGACAATCGCATATTTCAAATTGACCATTTGAAATGCCCACAAAGTACAGCATGGTTTTGGGGGTCCCACTAACTATTGAAACGCACATCATCCAAGTTCAGCAGTCAACATCATAACTAAGCTTGTAGAAGTGCATATTAGCAAGTTGACAATAATAAGGAGAAGGTGAGAGAGATGGTCCCAACTATAAGAGAAGCAATAGCAGAGTTCAAGCTCCCTCCCATGTCAAATGCGGAAGGGCAAAGCATACCCAGCTTTCGGTTACACTCTCACCTGCGACCACTGCACCAGGCTGACTGACATGCGTAACCAGCAGTTTGTGATACCACATTATCAAACCTGCAATTTATGGGACATCAGAGATCAGCTTCAAGCTTCAAGCTTGATGCTATGCTGCTCTAGGGATGTATTATGAACTGACTACATTTAAATGTTATGCTTCATGGTTTGTTGCAAGCTTCAGGAATTTACTTATTCATTTATAAACATACCTCATAGGCTCCAGCTGGAGTACTGCATAAGGTGGTAGGTAGAACATTGTGAGCCAAATAAAGAACATACAATAAAACAAGTAAAAAAAATACTCTTTCACACTGTGGTTTCTTATCTGGCAGCTAGCTTATAAAAGTGAGCAGAAACGTGTTCATGCTGGTAGTGCTTTAGAAGAATAAATAATAAGAGGTTAAACAGAAAATTCAAACACTTTCAAGCCACCTTTCGTGGTTTTTTCTTGCAACGTCCCTTTAGGAATGGGAATCAATGAACAGCCCCCCCCCCTCAAAAAAAAGAGAAAAAAAAGTGTAATACATGATTTTTGACTACTTAGAGAAATAAATCTAGGAACACAGAATCTGTGCAGGCATGTATGTAAGGAATTAAGTGCAGTAATATATGCAATAACTTGCAATGCCCTTCTGCTTTCGTCGGGCAACTCATAACAAGACATAAAAGGATATGTGTGCCTCAAAACACAGTTCCTAAAAAATATGTCACTATACAGTCAGTAAGTAGCATATCATGCATATCTACTCAAGCCCCCAATTATACTTGACTCAGAGGAGGTTACTTAGGTATATTGATTAAACTGAAGGTAGGCGATATTTTAAAATATACAGTTCAAGTAGTACTCGAATATTATGTCGAAACTGGAAGTTATGAATATGGCATCTAAAGCAAAAGTGTTGTACGTTATGCCAAACCTGCCAGCCTGTGAACTTTATATTTTGCAAAACTCCTAGACAATGCTGTGTTGGAAAGTCAGCATGTATTTTCTTAAAGTTTTCTCTCAGCGCCTACATTGTTCAATAGAGACACATTATTAACCATTAACTTGGAACAGCAGAAACTGACAACATTGTTTTTAGACCAGTGTGCTTTTTTCAGTGCTTTTGCTGTTGCCGATTTAGCCGGCTTTACGAACTTATCTCAATAAATTCGTCTAATACGGGTGTCATACAGTGCACTTTTCATTGCGATCAAGCCCAATCCGGATCGAATTTCTCACTTGTGATTAGCTCTTTTGTGCAAGCTGCGCGAGGAAGCAAATTGCAGTAGCTAATTTTGATCTGAATCGGGCTTGGTAGGAAGTGCCCCTCTGGTATACTCGTTAGGGATTTTGCAGTGCTAATAAAGAAGCACAAGTGCCATCACAATTTATTGTTTTAGATGCAATTTTGTAATCTCATACCACCCCATTTTTCAAGATTCTTACAACATATTCCCAATAGAATTTCATTCTCATAACTCAATGCAACAATAGTAAAATTGTAGAACGAGTCCAAATTCGTAAATCTCACCAAAAGATTCAGGACCGATGGCACGTACGAATTATACCAACAGAACCTAGAACTCATAAGTGGCAGTGACTGTTTTGTACACACCTTGTCAAAGCAAGCAGATCAAATTCCTTGTCGGGCTGCTCAGACTGCATTTTGCCACAGGCTCCCATGTGGTGCAGCAATTGCATCCGTCTCACGAAATCGTGACATCCCTAAACAATAAGAAATGTTCAGTTTATTGCAATCACTGCTGAAACTGCAAACTTGTGATTTAACAACACCGCGTTAAATTGTGAAAACACCTCAGCCAGCTACATGGTTGTGCAAATATCTCATTCTGACATCACGGGCAGTTATTTAACATGTCAAATGGACGAAGACATACAGAACACTCAACACAAGAAACACAGGTTGTCTTGACAATATATAAGCAGAAAATTTTGCATACAAGCTAAAATGTGCTCGTGAGTCAGACAGAGCAATCCGGTGCCGTCTCGCGCAGATGTTAGCTGCGAAGACAACACGTCAACGTACTTCCCCACATATACCATTTCTTGCTGAGAAATTACGTACAGAAGCAGTGACATTCGCGGCATCAATTTTTGTGCCCGTTCAGACTAAACGATACTCGGCGCTAGTGTATTTCATAACAGAAAGCAAAGAAACAATATATGAGCTCTTGGCAACATCCTATACTTGTCTGAGGGTAATTTTCATAAAACGTTTTGCTAAATGTGTACTACGGCATTAATAACAAACATTAGGAAATCACTTTTATAATTTATGTCGCTGTACTAATCATCTTGTGCTCCGCCTAACAAGGCACACTACACGAACTATAAAAATGCGCCAAGCGCCGGACTTACCTTTCGAGACATACTCGGAAAACGCTCCTTCGTGTCAGGTCCGGCGGCATCGACTGCACGAACTGTCCTGCCGGCATAAACACTGTTAAATTGCGGATGAACGTAATAGTACAATTTCCAACACATTCTTCCGTGCACTGTGAACCGCTGCGAGATCGGCGAGAGTACCAGAGGCTGCTAATGAGCCGGGAACAAAGAGCACGAATGGACCGAACTACGATAACCAACAACGCCGCACCGCACGAGAGATACAGCTAGCTAGCAGCGTTGCACAGGCCCAGGGGCTTAGCGATCGCTGATGCGCACAAAAAAGAGCACATTTTCTCTCGGCAAAGCGTAAATATGATTAAACTACCACATCGACCGTCCGCAAGGAAAATATTCATGCTGCGCTCACATACCGACAGCCCAACGTTTCTAGACTGGTAACGTTTTGACAGCCGAACACGGGAAAATGCTGTCATTTCGTCAAGATAGAGGCACCGGAAGCTTTGCAAGAGCCGGATAAACGTCATGGCGGCCATATTGTTTACATCGTCGTCTACCGTTTTGTCGTCTCAGGCAACGTTGGTCTCTGGCTCCTCGGCACCACTGTATCGGCACTGTGCTCCATGGTAATCGTGATCGCATCGATGGTGGCGGCTGGTATTCACATGTTATGCGAGTGATGCGGCATGTTTCAACAACGTTTCTTTCAACATCGAGGACAGCAACCTGCGGAGCAGCCGTGTCAACCGGTCAGGGCCGTTAAATCGCAGCATATCGTGGTTTGGTTTGTGAATTCTACGAGGTGTTGGTGTTTTATGCGGCGGTATCGACCACGCATTTGGTGTCGAGTGGCGTCGTCGACGCACTTTGTTCTGGCTTGTGTGCCGTTTTGCGGATGTGTATAGTTCATGAAGAGTGCCGTCTGTGCATCGGACGCAGCTGCCACGCCGGCTCGATTTGCCAACGCGCGAGAACGTCCGCACTGTCTGTCGCGAGTGCTTTCGGACACTGCTTGTGTTCTCTGTCTGTGTGTGTGTGTGTGTGTGCGTGTGTGTGCGCGCGCGTGCGTGCGTGTGCGCGTGCGTGCGCGTGTCTGATATGCGTCGTTATTGTGTCAGCGATTTGCAAAAGTGTTTTTTAGTTTGTTTCCGGCGTGCGCGAACGCCAAGATATGCTGCATGTTCGTCATTTAACGACCCTGCTTGAATGTAGGGACATTGACATTTTGGTCGTTTCGAGGTCAGCTTTTAACGAATCGCAAAGCGTTGCCTTGCTCTGAACCATCACTGCACGAACTACTTAGTTATTTCTCCGTTAATTTCAAAGTCAGTTTTGTGTAGTATATACACAGATAATGCTCCGTTGCCACGCTAAACTCGTATTTGCCGCTGATGCGCGGCAAATACGAGGTTTTTTTACTACGTCAAGCTCTCTCAGCATACAGTGCACAAGTTGTGAAAGACTTAGTGCAAAAAATTTTTCAAGCAGCAATTGGGCAAAATGTGCTGATCGTATGACAGCATTAGTGATTGATGGTTATGTAACTTCGTTATTTTTTTCTGTCAAAGTGCGATAGATTTTGGCTGCTATTTTGGCTATTTATTCACCAATTTATTTACACTGAGTTTGTGGTTCTTTTTATTTTTTACATGTGGGCATGCATGGCCAGTTTATGCCTGCCTGCTACAGTTTGGCATAAACAGGCACTAACAACCTCTTAAAATATGGGCAATAAAAAGTGACTAGCAGATTTGATAGTCTTGTGGGGGCTGTGACATAATTACTAATGCGAACAAGACTAACGAAAAAAAGGTGGGATACGAGAGAGGGCTCTGTCCTGTCCCACCTTTTTTTCCGTTGTGCGCACTAGTCACAGCAACTGCATCAACACCAACTAACCCAACTTTCTTCGTGAATTACTCGTCTTATGGGGGGGGGGGGGGGGGCACACTTAGCTGTTTGGAAAATGTGCAGCTTGAAATTTCTGCATTGCTACCTCTGACTGACAGCTCTGACGCAAGCAATATGATCAGGCTGTGACAAAGCGCGTGCATCTTCTGTTACTGATCAAACCGCATGCAATAAAATCATTTGCCAACTTGTCCGTGTTGGATGTGTTTTCAGTGAGCTATAATCGCATTGCCAGCTTCTTTTATTCTGCATAAAAACAAACCTATAGCATTTTTTTCCGAAACTGTGAAGGTACTCAACCCTATATTGCATTAAAAGCTTCGGGTGATCCACTCTGAACAAGGGACGTACTCTCAGACAACAGCTTTTGGCTATATCACTGTCAGTGCGCGCTTATTGGCTGGTTGAGCAATGTGTCACACGAAGGCACAGGAGTATTGTCGTAAGTGATTATCCGAGAATATGTCCAAAAGTGAAAATCATTGCATCATTAGGACTGACATGAGCTTTGATGGAGATGTGTTTGTCCATTATATAAAATTGCAGAAATTCAACACTGGCGCTCTTATTCATTCTGCAGTTTATGCTGCTATATGTGGCACAATGGTTCGACGTCGTCATACAGCACATTGATTATGTCCTTGCATGTGCTACAAACGATTCATCATAAAATCTTGCTGTCATTCACGAGCTTTTGTATACACTACGACTTAGGTGGATGCACTTTGTATGCAATTTGTAGTCATCGGCCAAGATCTCGTTGCTTACATGACTACAGTGCGTACACATCACACGCTATCTCGCACACCTCGTACAGAATCTCGTTAGGCTGGCGCAGCACATCGCACACATCTCGCACATGCGTACATCTCGCACATGCATTCGCGTAGCACCTCGCATAGATCTCGCACACTTTGTGAAGTCTACGCAGCTCATGCGTACAGATCTCGCACATTTTCTACGATATCTCGTTGAATGTGCGTAGCACATCGCACACTTCTCGTCAAATCTGTGCGATATGCATACATCTCGCACATTTCTCGCACAATTCGCGTACAAATTTTTCAATAGGGTATAATACTTATTTTTCTTCTATATTCACCACAGAAGCTCATTCAGATCTGCCGGATGTATTCGAATTACACTACGACTACATGTCAATTATAGCAATAGCAGTTGAAGGGGTCGCAAGCCTGATAAATAACCTCAAGCTAACCACATCCTGTGGGGTTGACGATATTAATTCTAAAATTCTCAAAAACACCGTCATAGTGTCTAGTAAAATTCTTTCTCATTAGAGACTGGGCTGCTACCCTCGCACTGGAAGAAAGCAAATGTTATGCCCATATTTAAGTCAGCTAAAATATACGCACCGGAAAACTACCGTCCAATATCATTAACATCGATATGCTGCAAAATGCTAGAACATGTTTTTGCATCAAATGTCTACAGCCACTTGGAAGCCAACAAATTTTTCTTTTCTAATCAACACGGATTTCGAAGAAATTATTCGAATTAACATCTGATTTTCATTCTAGCATAGAAGAATATCTACAAACTAGATTGCGCTTTTCTAGAATTTTCGAAAGCATATGACCATGTAGCACATTGTCGTTTGATTTTGAAATTGTCCACTCTTAAAAAATAGATTCTCTTACAGTACCATGGATTCGCAATTTCCTTTCTAATCGTCAGCAATTCACAGCAGTTAATAGATTTATTGCGATAGCAATTATATGGACACTTCAAGTGGATTTCTGCCGTCGGCGTCGCCGTCGCTGTGAGGTTCCGTATAGAGTCCAACGGCAATGAAATCGTCGCCGCACGCCGTATGCTGTATGTGCGAGTTAAAGCGCGCGTCCCTCGCGCTGTTTACGCGGAGCGAACGCACCGCAGATAGCAAACGCGATTTCTTCCGCCGCGCGAAATGCCGTGGGAGGGACGGGAGGGAGGGAGGGAGGGGAGGCAACGTTTAGCTGCGGCACCAAATGCGTATACTATATATAAAAATGTTGCGAGGCGAGAAGGTGGTAAAGACTTCCGACGCTGCTCGACGAGCGTCCCGTTCTGATTTCATCGAAAACCTCCGAGCCGCCCCCAGATCACCGGAAACAGTCACCAACGCCGCGCGCGTTCGGTGCGAACGCCGGCAAAACGCCGACGGCGTCGACAACAGTTCTGCGCGTTGCTGGTGCTGCTGCATGTCCACGTTTATACAGTAGATAAAACTTGTATCCTTACTCCATATAGCTGTCTACTAATTTGCTATCGCAATTGATGCTTGGCCTTTCGGGTGAAACTGCGACACTTTTCACCTCCTCTTTCACACGTAACTTCAGGTGTGCCACAAGGCAGCGCACTTGGTCCGTTAATATTTCTAACATACATTAATGAGTTACCAAATAACATTTCTTCTCACGTGCGCATTTTTGCGGACGACTGCATTCTTTGTCATTCCATTAATCTCGCTCTTCCTTACCTCCTTCCTCCCCTCCTTCCTATCTTTCCTTTTATGTTTCTCTCGTCCTTTCCGAAGAGTAGGCAGGCGTTGTGCCCCTTCTGGTTGCAGTTGCCAGCCTTGCTTCTCGCTTTCTCTTTCCTATGTATATGTTTTCAAATCAAATAAATAATAATAATAAGGGTGCCGATGATCACAAAATCCTCCAAAAAGGTCTAGAACTTATATCTCTTTGGTGTAACACTTGGCTAATGAAGCTTAACGTTTCTAAATGTAATCTTGTCTCTTTTAGCCGCAAGCATAATAACTCTACATTTTTTATCACATAAATAACATCACCATTTTGCACGATACTTAATATAAATATCTTGGTATTAACCCACCTTCGACTTTTTCGTGGTCAACGCACATTGCACACATATGCACCAATTCTTCGAGATCATTAGGATACATACGCCGCAAGTTACATAATTCTACTAAAGATATTCGTAAACTATCTTACCTAAAATTTGTCCGAGATCAGCTTGAATACGCTGCATCCGTTTAGTCTCCCAGTCGGAAATATTTTATCGAAAAACTCGAATCTATTCATAATAGGGGAGCGCGTTTCATTTCATGTTGTTATGACTATACTAAAAGCATTATTCAAATTAAACTCAACCTCTCCCTACAGCCCTTGCATGATATTCCTGATATAGCCCTGCTATCCTTAATTCATAAAAACATCCATAACACAGCGCCATCAGTTCTGCCTCTTGAAACTCCGCATTACAGGTCTCAGCGGTAGTACAATCAGTTCAATTTTATGCGCATCTCACGGAAAGACTAATTCATTCAATTACTCCACTCTTCGAAAAGCCATTGGTCCTTGGAACGACCTTCCTAACACCATAGTTTATGAAAGTGACCAAGAACTTTTCGGCTTCTTCTAACAACGCATTTTTCTAACAACTCTACATAAACTGACATAATATTTTTTGTCATTGACTTTCCCGTTATTAATGTGCAACTACGGCTTAAATACTGTTTTGTTATAGCCTAATTATGTCTCGCTTGCTCTGTAATTCTGTTGACTATGTTTTACTGTGTGACATTTCATTGTTGAATGAGCTGTCGCGTCCAAAGCGTTCGGTTTGTTTCCTTATACATATTGGAACACTATATTACTATATTAGCACATTTCTTACCCTACATTTTTTGTATATGTATTTACATATGTATCCTAACTATTGTGTAAGTCATAATTTTTTATTGTACTCTCCCCCCTCACACAATGCCTCTTTGGGCCTGTAATGTATCTTGTAAATAAATAAAAATAAAATATATCAGTGACGCAAAGAATCACAGGAGCCGGTACAGAAATAGTTCAAAGAATAGAAGCACGTAGGAAAATATCACCAGCCCTTCCCCTGTCGAGAAAAGGGGGTAAGCGAAGGTTGTCGTGTGTGTATCTGACCTTCGTGGTGATTTTCTTTCTTTCTCTCTCTCTCTCTTTCTTTTTCCCTCTCTTCCCCCTCTCTCTCTCTTAATTTTTTCTTTCTTTCTCTCTTGATTTCTTTGACTGACTTTCGTTGGGATTTTCTTTCGTTCTCTCTGTCTCTTTCTTTCTCTCTCTCTCTTTCTCGCTCTCTCTCCATTTCTTTCTTTTTCTTTCTCGCTTTTTTTCTCTTTCTCTATTCGTTTCTTTCTCTTTTCTCAGACCTTCGCGGTGATTTTCTATCTTTCTTTCTCTCTTTCCTTCTTTCGTCCTCTCTTTCTGTCTTTTTCGTCCCTGGTCAGTGCCAATGAGCTTGGACCCTTTCTGCACTATCGCCAGGATCGGCCCACTTTAGCGGAAGTTATTTGCTGGGCACACGAAAGAACCGTTGGTTGGTAGAGGTATACAGCTCCGCTATAAAACATAAACAGGACTTTCCTGACGTTTCGGCCGGGGTCCGGCCTTCATCAAGAGTGCGATTTCAAGCACACAGAGCTCAATTTTTACATTTTCTGCGTAAGAGTGAAAAATATATTGTGTGCGCTATTTGTGCATATCGTCGTCGTCATCTGTACATACGACTCATCATCATCTTTTGTCTGGTGCGGTGCTTCGTCTCTGCCTCGGGCGGCTGCTCGGAAATAAAGGCATCGCATTGTTTGACGTCTCACAAGTGGTGGAGTGTGCTTCGATTCCCACGTCCTCTTACTTTCCCGATTCCCCTGGAGCTCCGGCTCCGGTCGTCGTTTGCTACCGACTAACACGGTGATGGCAGAAACAAGCCCATCCACCAGTGCTGCTACCACCTCTGCTCAGCCAGCTGGGCCTACCTGGGCGGTGAACACCAAACACCGCGATCCTCCCGTCTTTGCCGGCCTCCGCGGCGATGAGGTGAAAGATTGGCTTGATCACTACGACAGAGCCAGCGACGTCGACCATTGGGACGACACGCACAAATTGCGGCTTTTCTCTTGTTACCAAACCGAAGTTGCGAAGACGTGGTTTTTTAACCACGAAAGTTACTTTTCGGACTGGCCATCATTCACCCAGCAATTTCGCCAGATATTCGGCATGTCGTCTGGACGCTCCGAAATTGCGAAACAGAGGCTGGCAACGCGCATACAAGAACAGGATGAGTCCTATACTTCCTACATTCAGGACGACCTCGCTCTCTGCCGCCGTGCACAGAGTGACATGGCGGAAGCTGACCGCGTTCGCCACATACTGAAGGGCATCAACACAGTCGCCTTTAATGCTTTCGTCATGCAGAACCCAAACTGCGTTGGTAATATTATCACAGCATACCATCGTCTAGACACGCTCCAGTCTATTCACCTGCCACGCGCCTCTTGCGACCCTCGTCTCAACGGTGATGCTGAGTTGCGAGCCCTGATACGCATTCTCATCAGGGAGGAACTTCACGGACATCTTTCGGGACCTGCGACGCTTGCGACCGTTCGCCCCGCTCCTTCTGGACTGCGTGACATCATCAAGGACGAACTGGCGTCGTTGACAAACGCCCAAATGGACAAGTCTACTGGACCATTTCGTCCGACAAGTTATGCCGAAATTGCCTCCGGGCCTCCCTCGACCGTTAAGTCTCCACCTGCCGAAGCTTACCGCGACCCCCTAGCTTCGCTGGCAGCGAATACTCACGCACAGCCGTACTAGTCTCCGCGGCGGTCGTCGCGCCCGGTTTGTTTCTACGCGGCATTCGCGGCCACATTTCTCGCTACTACCGTAGGCGTCACCAGGATGAAAGGCGAGGCTATGCTACCTTTGAGCGAGACAGCGCACCTAGGTTTGACTCCTACGTTCCCGGGCGTCACCCAGGTGAAAGGCGAGGCTACGCCACCTTTGAGTGAGACAGGACACCAGGGTTAGATTCCTACGTTCTCAGACCATACACAACCTCGTCTGGTCGCTCTCCTTCACCTTCCCAGGACATGGCTCGAGCATCCCGCTCTCCCCGGCGTCTCTCTCCTTCACCTTACCGCCGTTTCTCATCGCCCTTGCGTGCTGCTTCCCATGTTGTGGACACCCGTTCGGAAAACTAGAGGCTTCAATTTTTGGAGTAGAAACTGCATCGTGTCGGACTTTCCCAATTCCTCCTGTTCGCCCCGCCAATTTGCTCTCGGTTTGTGTGGAAGATGTTTCTGTCGACGCCCTTGTAGATACTGGAGCGGCTATTTTTGTTATACATCGTGAACTGTGCTTTCGTCTGCGAAAAGTGCAAACGCCGTATGTTGGTCCGGTTCTATGTGGTGCCAATGACGTTACCATCTTTCCTACCGGACAGTGCACAGCTCGCGTTCTGATAGACGGTATTCGTCATCATGTGCAACTTGCGGTGCTTTCGACGCGCGCTCATCAGATGATATTAGGATGGGACTTCCTGTCTGCTGCTTCTGCAATAATTTCGTGCGGTGATCGACCCAAGGATTCACATCAGCAACACCGAGACTTATCCCGTTTTCGATTCCCCGTGTGCCAACCTCATTCCAGAAGCGGATTTCCTTATCCCACCAGACGAAGAACGTATTCTTACTGTTGAGTCAACAGACATTGCCGCTGGAGACGCATAGGTTGTACTTTCTCAGCGCTGCATTTCTCGAGAACTCGCGATCGCTTCGTGCTTGGTCCGGTTCTCGAGTGGCTATGCCAGCCTCACCGCCTTTAATATGACTCCTGAGCCACTACTACTGCCGAAAGGGTCTATTGTCGCCAAGCTCGCCGACGCTGCGCCGGTATGTGTCGTCAGTGTTTTGCCTGCCACATATTCCGCGCATTGCATGCCCGCAGAAGGCCACACTAGTGCTATTAGCCCCGAGAACGACCTACAGGGGCGCTGCGAGCGCCGCTCGCGTGACGTCAGGGCACGGACTTGCGCCTGTCGTCTGCTACCGTTCGGGCGCTGTCAGTGCTATTAAGGCCACCTTGAGTGCAGATCTCAATCCGGCCCAGACCAATGCACTCCTCACGATTTTAATGAAGCAAAAAGCTTTTTTTTTAATTAAATGTATTTAAGGAGAGGTTGGTGCCTATATGTGGCGCCGGCTACTCCTCTTCTCTTGCATGATAGTTGTCCTCAGAATGTTGTCAAAACTCATATAACTCACAAAACTCACAAAACACATGTACGAACGTTCACGTAGAAAATCCTAACTGAAATATAAATAAATGTTCGCACTACAAAAGAGTTCACATAACATAAATACTCACAAAACTGAAGTGCTCACACACAACACATGAGTTCACAAAGCATAAATGTTCTCAAAACCAAGTTCACAAAGATGATGTTGGGCACTTGCGAATTAGGTCCCTCTTGAATGCCGTGCTCTAATTACAACAGTCTTGTGCGCAGACACAAATGCCACATGAACACGAAGACACAGTAAACATGTAATCAAGAGTGCCTGCTAATAATAACAATACCAGCAATAACTAATATCCGACTCAGTATTCTTGTGATATTTTTGATTCCTGCAAAAATTGTACCAAGGCGCGCGCAGCGATGTTTTGTTGTTTTTCTGTAGGCCATGGACCCAAAATTTTTCCTATGGATAGTGGTCGTCTGTCCAAGCCACGTAGTTTTTCTGAAAGCTTCTTACGGGAAGCGTCATGTTTTTTACAGCGTAGAAGAAGGTGTTCTATGTCTTCTTCAGCCTCTCCACATGAGCATGTAGCACTATTAGTTTTTCTTATCCTATACAGGAAGCTTTTAGTATAGGCAGTGCCTACACGAAGCCTATGTACTGTTGTTTCAACCGATCGGTTAATTTTAAACGGAATATTGAATTCTATTCCAGGATCAATATTACATAATCGAGAGTTCTGCGCATCATTTATGAACCAAGTTTCCTTGGACAATTTACCGCATAGTTTGTTCAATAAACAACGCGCGTCACTCATTGTTAGAGGAACTAGTGATAATTCATTCTTTTGATGAGCCTCACGAGCCATTTGATCAGCCGTTACATTTCCTATGATTTCACAGTGACTTGGAATCCACTGGAAAGCTATGTCATGTTGCAGATCTTTCGCTGTGGCATATGTCTTCTGTATTTCATATGCCAATGTGCTGTTTCTTTTTCTTAAGCTGATTTCATTTAGGCTCAGCAATGAGGGTTGCGAATCACTCAGAATTACCCAGCGAAGAGGTCCTGAATGCTGACATATGTAACGTAAAGCAGAAAGTATTGCGTAAAGTTCTGCCGTTGTGGACGTTGTAAATTGGCAAAGCTTATAAGATTTTTTCTCTTGGTATGTAGGTATATAAAACGCTGATGTAGAGCTTTGTTTCCAGCATGATCCATCGGTATATACGTGAATGCGATCTACGTAGTTAGTGTAAAGATGTGATAAAGTTAATTGCTTTATCGCAACTACGGGCATATCACATTTACGACCTACTCCAGGAATTGAAGTGACTATTTCTGGAATTGTAAGTCGCCATGGGGGATGAGTTGCGCATGCAGGCCAGTATTCGTAAGCAGGTAGTAAGTTTTTGCACCGCCGTATTTCATCATGTATGCGTGCACCGGTTCTACCTTGAAGGTTTTGGCATAATGGATGATTAGCGTGTTGTGTTGCTAAACGAAAAAAGTGACGACAAGTTTCCGTAAATCTTAGTGCATGAAAAGTTGGTTGGCGGGACTCAGCAATTACCAAAGCACTGGCAGATGCACGGGGAACACCAAGACATATGCGAAGGCTTCTGGCCATTAATCTTTGAATGGTTTCCTCTAGATTACGGGATATTCCATGTAGTACAGGAGCAGAGTATGCTATTCTTTGTCTAATGATCGCCGAGTGAATGCGTAATAAAGAAGAGGTTGAACTACCCCATCTCACTCCAACAAATCGACGAAGAATGTTGATTAGGGAGTTGACTTTCTCCTCTAATGCTTTTATTTGGGGAGCCCATGATAACCGTCTGTCTATAATAATACCTAAGAACTTGTGTTGTCGCACAAGTTGCAAACGCTGAGAGTCTAGCACAAGTTGGAATCTCTTGAGGCACTTCCTTGTAAAAGGAAGTACAGCAGTTTTCTCAAGTGAAATAATCATACCTCTACTTTTCAAAAAATAATTAATCACTGTTAGGCCAGCTTGTAACGTTTGCTGAACGGCTTGAGTACTCGTGTCAGAAGTCCATATGCACAAGTCGTCTGCATATAGTGAATAATTCAAGGTAGCAGGCAAGATATGGGGTAATTCAGCCATAACACAGTTAAATAAAAATGGACTGAGTACACTACCTTGTGGAACGCCTTGATTCACTTTATGCTCTGTGCTTTTGCCATCAGCAGTTTCAATATAGATTTTCCTGTCTCTTAAGAATTCCGCAATCCATCTCAGTGTTCGGCCAACTATGCCCAACTGAATTAACCCATGCAGTACGTGAGTGTGGCTGGCTGTGTCAAATGCACGCTTTATGTCTAGAAACACTGCAATGGTGACTCTTCCACAGCTGCTCTCGTGATCTACGTATGTAACAAGATCTAAAATTGCATCCATCGTACACCGGCGCCTGCGGAAGCCCGCCATATTTTCGGGCAGTGCGTTGGTGCATTCTGTCCACCATTGAAGCCTAGCATCAATCATCTTTTCCATAAGTTTACAAACGCAACTTGTCAGGCTTACAGGGCGGAAAGAATCTAACGATAAAGGAGTTTTACCCGGTTTTAGTATCGGAACTATTCGCGCAATTTTCCAAGAAGGAGGAAGACATTCCGATATCCATGCATCATTCAGTAATTTTAATAAAGTATTTGTGGCTACAGGACCCAAGTTTTTCAGGGCAGCATATGTGACCCCGTCAGGTCCAGCTGCTGTCCTCTGGCGACACGATACAAGTGCGTTCTTTAATTCTTCTAGTGAAAACGGTTGATCTAGGTCATGATGATCGCTTCTAATAGAAAAATTGATCGATGCTTTGACTTCTTCGACAGAATTACTGTATTCAGATGTGTTTACTGCTGCACTTGGGCGAGTAATAAGCTGACAAAACTCATTTGCTATAGTTGTTTCCGGTACTTTCTGGACTAAAGCTAGTGCTCTGAATGGCTGTTGGTGCGTTACTGGTCCACTTAAAGAGCGCAGAACATTCCATAATTTTGATTCAGGTGTAAAGGGAGTGAGTGAAGTGCAGAATTCCTGCCAGCGCTTTGTACCTAGTCGCTCTAGCTGCCGACCCATTCGATCATACACCTTTTGGCATTCTCGGTAATCTTCAAGAAGGCCTGTGCGTCGATATTTTCTCTCAGCTCTGCGTCGTATAGCTCTGAGCCTCTCGTATTCAGAGTCTACACCAGCGTAACCATCAGGAATCTTAACAAATTTTGAACAAAGATTTAATTTGTCTGTTATAAGCGATAATAGACTGTCTGTATCACTGACAGCATCAGCTTGACTTGTAATGTGATATCGAAATGCCTGCCAATTTGTTATTTTTGCAGAGCGCCGATAAGTCAAAAATCGTAGTCTAGGATGCTGTATTAGGATAGGAAAGTGATCACTGCCCCTTGTTTCAATGTCTGTTCTCCATGTTGCTCCACATGCAATATCGTTTGAGCAGAGCGTTAGATCGAGGCAGCTGGAGTAACTAAAACCCCGTAGGAAGGTCACTGAGCCGTCATTCAACAAACACAGACCACTCTTCTGAATTGCTTTTTCTAGCTCATTTCCACGACGGTCGCAGTAAGCGCTTCCCCACATGACATGGTGTGCATTGAAATCTCCGCAAAATATTACATTTTTTGTGTATTTCTGAAAGAGGCCCGTCAATGTGGAAAATGAAATATTTGTAGAAGGCTGTAGATAAACGCTGACAATAGTGATATTTACTCGGCCAAACCGAACTTCGCATGCTACGTATTCTGGGATGTCTGACGCTGTAGCACTTAATAGCGCTGACGGCAGGTCTCTTCGAACACAGATCATCGCTCTGCTCAATCCTGAAGATCGAGAGGATGTATAAACAACGTAGTTAGCTAGCCGAAAAGCGTTGTCTACACCGGCCTCTGTAATACATAACACTGGAAAGGAGAACTGAGCCACCAGTTTTCTAAAATCCGCACACTTAGAGTGAAGACTATTCGCATTCCACTGGAATATGGCGACATTTTGATAACAATTATTCATGCCTCGTCTGCGCAGTGGCTGACGTAGCGTTTTGTAATATCACTTGTTCCATCGACAGTACGGCCTTAACCTCCGGTAGGTTATTTGCCTGTGGAATTGCGACAAGTATGGCTTTTAAAGCAGAAAACAACATTGGCATGACAAGTTCAGCAATAGACGCTGAGGGGGTTCCCTGTTTCGTTACACTTACTGGTTGCGGTGTGCTGGTATTCTGTCGTATGTTAGTCACGGGGTTGTTCTTTTGACGAGGTCCTTCCTGAGGTTCTTGCCGAGCTTGCTGTTGGCTTGGTGATGTCCCAAAACTTTGTCCTCGGTTTTGTGGTCCCCTTGCGACTTTCGCGTATGTCATAGAGGCGTCCTGATGCTTAGGCACTTGTGGCCGAGGTGGTTGCGCTGGCTTCATCGTATTCTTGTTTGGTTCCGGTGCACCACGCTGTTGGGTGCGACCATAGATGATGTCGTGTTGATGTTGAAGAGCTGCTGCCTTATTCTGCGGGCATCCCGAAAATGATGCAGTGTGGGGTCCGTTGCAGTTCGCACACTTAGGCTGTCTTATGGATTTGCAGTCTTTGTGATCGTGGTCTTCTGCACATATTTTGCAGCGCCTTGTTCCTCGGCAGTTTTTCGCTAAGTGACCAAATCTCTGGCAGTTATAGCAGCGCCTGGCTGGCCCCAGATATTCCTCGACTGGATGACTAGTGAAGCCAAGATACACTCGCTCTGGAATTGGTCGGTCATTGCGGAATTGCAGAATCACACTTCTCACTGGGCGCGATTCCACAGTGCCATCTTCTTGGCGTATATAACGGGTCTGGCGTCTAGCTGATGTCACTCCTGCCTCTCTTAAATATTCTGTTAATTGTTCTTCTGTGTATTGTAGCGGGACATGTCTGATTTTGCCAACATTTCGTATGTATGACTCCGGAATAAATGGCTTCACTAGTAAGCCAGCTACTTGCACACATGATAACAAACTCTTGGCTGATGCGAGAGAACTCACAGTCACTGAGAAGCTTCCGTCTTGGTTCACTCGGAAAGAGCTTACTTTCTCCTTTGCTAGCGTAACGATTTCTGAGGCGACAACATTTGGGTTTACTCTCCAGAACGTTTTCGTTTCTTCAATTGGTTGAAATACCACAGGAATACCCTCGAACCTTCTCTTCTTATATGTCACAAGAGTGAAGGGATCTGCCTCCTCATCACATTCAATCTCAATATCTTCTTCTTCTTCGTCGCGAAGGGAGTACGTCGATGTTTTCTCATTCATGTACTCGTTCTGATCTTCGACTCTCACCTTGTTCGCACTGCTTGCTTCGTCCGACATGCTCTCAGCTTTCCTCGTCGCATCCAAGACGAGTGTCGGGGGTCGAATGTAGGAGACCCTGGCGGCTCCAGGCTGGCTCACAGGCTCGTCGGCTCCGAAGCCATGCTGCGGTAATGGCGGCCCTTGCCACGCTTGCACATCTCCGTTGCTGCCCTCCGCCACGGTGGCAGTCGAACGTTAGCGCTTGGTGTCGTCGCGCCGCTCACCGGTATCAGTGATCGCAGCTAATGTTCTCCTCGAAGCCGTAAGAAGTTGACACGGCTGGCTAATACTGATTTGCAGGAGCACAGAAGGCAAAGCGGCGTTCTCCTATCACTTCGTCTTCTTCCACCAAGCAAAAAGCTTGTTTTGACGTTTCTTCGCGAGGCCTGGGTCAGACCACTGTAACTACTCATCGAATTGAAACAGATGGCTCTCGCATTATTCGCCGTCGCCCTTACCGTGTGTCACCTTCAGAGCGAAAAGTTATAGAAGAACAAGTGAACGACATGCTGACACGCAACATTATAAGGCCTTCAGCAAGCCCTTGGTCTTCTCTTGTTGTGCTTGTTAAAAAAAGGATGGTTCTGTGCGCTTTTGCATCGATTATAGGGCGCTACACAAAATTACCCGTAAGGATGTTTATCCAATGCCTCGTATCGACGATGCTTTCGATACCTTACAAGGTGCCGAGTATTTCTCGAGCCTCGATTTGCGCTCCGGATATTGGCAGATTCCAATGCATGAGCCAGATAAAGAAAAGACTGCGTTTGCTACATCTGATGGCCTTTTCGAATTTAACGTTATGCCTTTTGGACTGTGCAATGCACCAGCTACGTTTCAACGTATGATAGATACGGTACTCCGTGGCTCAAAATGGAAGACCTGCCTTTGTTACTTGGACGACATTGTCATGTTTTCGTCGAGTTTCTTCCAGCACCTACAACGTCTAGACAAAGTTCTCGCGTGTCTAGCAAAGGCTGGTCTCCAACTCAATACTAAAAAGTGTCGCTTTGCAAGCCGAATCATTAAAGTATTAGGCCACGTCGTCAGTAAGCATGGCATCCAGCCTGATCTCGATAAAATCGCTGCAGTGCTGCAATTTCCACCACCAACCACATTTAAAGAACTCCGCAGCTTTCTAGGACTAGCGTCCTACTTCCACCGCTTTGTCCGTGACTTCGCCACCATCGCCGCTCCTCTACACAAACTTCTGAATTCGAGCGCGTCCTTTGTGTGGTCGGACGACTGTGAAGTCGCCTTCCAGATCCTCAAACAAGTTCTCACGTCAGGGCCCGTGCTCCGTCATTTCGATGCAACCGCCCCTACTATTCTACACACTGATGCCAGTGGGCATGGAATTGGCGCTGTCCTGCTGCAGCAGAATCAGATGTCTGAAGAGCAAGTCGTGGCTTATGCAAGTCGTGCTCTTTCTCCTGCTGAGCGCAACTACACAATTACAGAACAGGAATGCCTCGCCATCGTGTGGTCAATACAAAAATTTCGACCCTATCTCTACGGCCGCCATTTCACAATTGTGACTGACCATCATGGTCTCTGTTGGTTGTCGTCCCCGAAAGACTTGTCTGGACGCCTCGGCCGTTGAGTACTGCGCTTGCAGGAATATGACTTCACTGTCACGTATAGGTCCGTCAAAAAACATCAAGATGCCGCCGCTTTGTCGCGCTGCCCGCTGTCCCCAAACGCACATGCTTCACCTTCGGTCTGCACGTCACCATCTAGCCACACGTCTAAGCACACGCCCAGTAGCCCGGGACAGTCGGTTACCTCAGTTGACTTTTTTCCGTCTACTGACCTCGTCTCACTCCAACGTACTGACCCATGCTGCCGTACGCTGATCGACCGACTTACTGGCTTGGCACGACCCCCCAACAGTCACTGAAAACGACAGATTTCGCATTTTAAGCTTCAAGGTGGAGCAGTATTTCGATCAGTCTACCATCCTTCCGGTAACCGATGGGTACCAGTCATACCTCGCTCACTTCGACTCCAAGCATTAGAAGCATTTCACGACTACGCGACGGCTTGCCACTTGGGCTTTCATAAGACCTACGACCGCATCAAAACGCGTTGTTTCTGGCCGGGCCTTTCCACCTCTGTTGCCAAATACGTTGGATCCTGCGCGTCATGCCAACACAGAAAACGCTCGATATCCCTGCCAGCCGGTCCTCTCCAGCCTCTACCATGCCCTTCCACCACCTTCGCAGTTATGGGCATAGACTTGTACGGACCCCTCCCACTCACGCGCGTTGGTCACCGCTGGATCGTTAGCGCAGTAGATCATCTAACGCGGTACGCTGAGGGAGCTGCTCTTCGCTCTGGTATTGCCTCCGAAGTCGCCGAGTTTTTCGTGCACAGTATCGTTTTGCGCCACGGCGCACCTCGTGTCCTCCTAATTGACCGTGGCAAGATGTTCTTATCGCATGTCCTTCGTGAAGTCCTCCAGGCCTCTGACATCACCCATAAGACCACATCAGCGTACCATTCGCAAACAAATGGTCTTACAAAGCGTTTTCATCATACTTTGTCCGACATGATGTCAATGTATGTTCGACCCAATCGCAACAACTGGAACACCATCCTACCTTTTGTGACGTTTGTGTAGAATACTGCCGTCCAACGTACAACCAATTACAGTCCCTTTTTCCTTGTGTACGGTCGTGCGCCTTTCGTCTTGGACACTACACTCCTTTCAGCACCTACTGCTCCATCCGCGTCTCTTCCTGAAGAATTTGCTGCTCGCATCTCCCGCTGCCGTGAAATTGCCCGCGCCAACACCGCTACCATTCAGTACAAAAGGAAAATTCGCTATGATGTGACGCGTCGCGTTGCTTCGTTCCGCCCTGGCGACGAAGTTCTTTTGTGGACACCTGTTCCCGCACCCGGGCTCTGTGAAAAATTTCACCACAGATATCTCGGCCCCAACAACGTTTTGCAAACAACTTCGGCCGTTAACTACCGCGTCACTCCGGACAGCTCAGCTACTGACCGCCGCCGCCGCACTACGGAAATCGTTCACGTATCTCGCCTGAAACCCTACATGCACCGTACCTACCCTTTCTAGCTTGCGGTCTTGCTGACCGCTTTCCTGAAGGGGGGCGGGGGGGGGAGTTCATGTGAGCGCAGTTTGGGCATATCGTCGTCGTCATCTGTACAACCGACTCATCATCTTGTGTGAGCGCTATTTGTGCATATCGTCGTCGTCATCTGTACATACGACTCATCATCATCTTTTGTCTGGTGCGGTGCTTCGTCTCTGCCTCGGGCGGCTGCTCGGAAATAAAGGCATCGCATCGGTCGACGTCTCACAATATATAAAAAATAAATAAATAAGGAATACAACAAAAACTTGAAAACAAGCTTGCGCGTACAGAGTGAGATTATTTTAAAAAAACGACAAAAAATGTGAGTAAAACAAAGACGTGAACACAAATTTGTAAAACCTACGTAGCCTATGACCACAAGCGCGCGTAGACACACTGGAGATCGTTAGCGTGCCCTTATAGTGCGTGGGCGTGAGCATGCTGTGCGAGCTGCTCCACAGGTGCGACGCCATGCGCGCGCTCGTCTTCCGCGAGAACTGGATCGAGACTGACCATGCACGTACGGGACGCTGCACAGTCTCGCAGCGTTCTTCATTCTCGTGGCCAATCGGTGCGCCACGCTCGAGACATTCCAGAAGTACAATTTTGAAGGGATGGCACTAGACTTCGCTGACTTCTCCATAGCGCTGGGTGGATCGCTCAGTGGCCTGGAACGCGTGGCTGCTTTGCCAGCTCAGCGCAATATTCTCTTTCATTCCAGTGCATATTAAAGCGATAACTTTTTTAGCTACTTTGGCCACTTCTGATTGTTGAATGATGTCACACAATAGACAATGAGGCGTGCAACAGTGACCCAACTTTTCTACTAGCTTGTCATTTGGTATGTACTGGCTGCGGTCTTTCCGCGCAGACTGCCTGTGCCACTGGGTGTGTGCCCGAAGCAGACTTGCACGTAACAAATTACACGTAATTACCTGCAACCAATTGAATGTTTTACTCGGTAACGCTCACTGCAGTTCAATTACTCTTTACAGTAACCACTTAACATGTAACCAGTTATTTACGAGACAAGCTGTAACAGGCGACGCAGCTTTCAACGCCGGGAATTTGGCAGGAACTACAATAGAAGGCCCGTGGGAGGTGCCGCGCAGGATCTTCGCGGACACTCGTATTCCGATTGGCAGACCCAGGAGATCAGTATTTGTTTCCTCATCATGAAGCTCCACTAGATGCTGGCCGACGATTTGCACCGGCGGTCCTATGGCTCGATAACAATGCCCACTTAGGGTGATGATGCCTGGAAATTACCTACGGGCGATTTTTCAGCTCTACCTAGGCCCTATGGGGATCACCTTCTCCGATCGCCAGCAACAATGTAGTGTTGTGCTTCTCAGAGGACTCAAATGCCAGCTTTGGAGCACTCACTAACAACAATCTTGTGCGGAAGATATTCGTACGTTACAACATCGACCTTTTCTCCAGCGCGCACATGAGCGAGTTCATTGTCGCTGCTGGCGTCGTCAAATAAAAACTAGGCGTAGCCGAGGCAAAACTTCGGAAAGCAGTTTTTAGAGAAGATAACTTGTGAAAGGCTGCAGAGGACACACTGGAAGAACCAAGCCAGCTCGCTCAATTTAATCTGTTGGTGAATCTTGATAAATGTTGATAGGAGAGTAAGGTAAATGAATATCGATTACATTTCAGTAATGGCTCGATTACTTTCATGGAGCAGTATTTCGTCACTGTAATCATTTGAATGGAGTAATGCGCGATTGCAATCGGTCACATTTTTTCTGTAACGTGTACAAGTCTGTCCCGAATAAACAATTTGCTGCTGGCTGCTGTCTAACTTAGTAGACAACGTGGGTTACTGGGTATGTGCCCAAACAGACGCATTCGGCAGTGCGTGTACAATCTCGGTATGTGCCCATTCTTGGCAAATATCGAAAATGGATTTGCCAAGGCGATTCAAGCGGTATTTATGCTTGAACATATTAAAGCGATATCACCGCATACGAAACGGACACCTACACGTCGAACATGACGGCTTCATGGATAGCCATTGCGACAAAGTTGCAGCCAGGATACTAGGGATAGCGGAGGTTGCTACGAAGCTTCATCCGGGGTGTGGTGCTTGCAATATGATACACTGTATCGTCGTATCATTAGGCAGTGTAGTTAGCAGTGAGATTGCCACTGCTGATGTGATCCAAGGTTACGTAATTTATGGTAACGGGATATGCTGCAGGTTACGCGATAAAGCTGTCGCTGACTGACACTCGTCATCGATGGTATCAAACACAACTATTCCTAACTCTTCTACGGCTCTCCATCACCAAGGAAGTGCGTTCTTTGGCCTGACAGGGCGGATAATCATATAAATAAAATGGGAAATGGCCAGACACAGAGCACTTATAGTACCAGCAACGAATTTCGAAACACCGCATGCTATTCCGGTTATATTGATGTATTGTAGAAGAAGATTGGTAGCGTTTGCCCATCCATTGCATGCGAGTTCCTACCTTTCCTTCATCTCAAAATATTTATTTTTCAAAGACGCGTAAAAAGAATTTCACCCAGTAGTTTTTGCAGATTTATTTTTGCGGTACCTTCGGTGTTCATTTTACTCTCTAGTATTCTAAGACTCTTGAACCAATTAGAGTGGACGTAGTGACCTTGTGAGCCAGTGAGAGCTCAGAAGAAGGCGAATTCGACAATATGGCGTAATCTGACAGTGATAACAGCACCGCATGGCACACCGAAAGATGGCGAGGATATGAAAAATCCGTGCGAAAGAAAAACTATGCTGTTCACGACAGCATTGTATCGCGTTTACATCATTGATTATTTAGTACAGGGCGTTACAAAACGTTTTTAGTTAGCTTGTAACACATTTCCGACGCACGTCTATAACTACGAAAATCGACGTGACGTTTTCACTGGCCACCTAAGTTCACTTCATTGTTTGAATTACTCATTGGGAGGGTAGTTACTTCTATTTATCAGCGTATACGCTGCGACTGTGCTGCGTGTGCCGCGCCAGCCTGTGACTTTTCTTTTACCCATCCTCCTCGCGGTTGCGGCCACCGAAGGCACAGCAGGTCGGCATACTAGCACGTCACGCTGCAAACGTTCAATTCAAACATGCAATTTCTGCGTTCGCTCAAGCATCAGGTGCGTAGACACTTCTAATTTACAACACTGCAACAGAGGCGCGAAAAATACTTCCTGCTTACCCCAACTCCACGTCCCCGATTCCGCCGGCACAGGGATCACGGCTGGACCCTTTGGGCGGGGCGCGAAGGCGAAAAGGTCACGTGTCGGCTACTGGCCTATCGCAGGGTGTGGCGGCTAGATCAAGACCCTTAGCTACTTCTGAAAGATGGAGGTGGTTTAGCATATCGTGTCAGGGGAAACACGTTCGCTCGCTTGCTCCTCAGAGTTCGGTTCGTGCGTTGCGTTCGCCATGAAGGTGGTCGACGAGGAAGCCGCCGGGCCAAGCACAGCTTACCCACAAGAAGACCTACAGACGATGGGGTTCTCTGTGTCGTTGTTTAAAAGATTACACACACATAGTTAGCCTAAAGAACACCAACGCCGAGGTGTGAGTGACACTCAGAGACACCCAACTCGAAGATTGGGGTCACCCACCGTTTTTCTGCTAGCCATTGTCACCTGTCACCGCTGTCACAAATCTACCTTCGCTCCGGCATGCTGTGAGAAGTCATTTGATCTAAAATACACTATTTGATCCATCGATCAAATAGTGTATTTGATCATATCCATGTCATAAATCAGGTAATCGAGAAATGTGCGGAGTACAATCAACCTCTCTACATGGCTTTCATAGATTATGAAAAGGCATTTGATTCAGTAGAGATACCAGTAGTCATAGAGGCATTGCGTAATCAAGGAGTACAGGAGGCATACGTGAATATCTTAGCAAACATCTACAAGGATTCCACAGCTACCTTGGTTCTCCACAAGAAAAGTAGAAAGTTACCTATCAAGAAATGGGTCAGGCAAGGAGACACAATCGCTCCAATGCTATTCACTGCATGCTTAGAAGAAGTATTCAAGCTCTTAGACTGGGAAGGCTTAGGAGTGAGGATCAACGGCGAATATCTCGGCAACCTTCGGTTTGCAGATGAGATTGTCCTATTCAGCAACAATGGAGACGAATTACAACAAATGATTGAGGACCTTAATCGAGAAACTGTAAGAATTGGGTTGAAGATGAATATGCAGAAGACAAAGATAATGTTCAATAGCCTGGCAAGGGAACAAGAATTCAGGATCGCCAGTCAGCCTCTAGAGTCTGTAAAGGAGTACGTTTATCTAGGTCAATTACTCACAGGGGACCCTAATCACGAGAAAGAAATTTACAGACGAATAAAATTGGGTTGGAGTGCATACGGCAGGCATTACCAAATCCTGACTGGGAGCTTACCACTGTCGTTGAAAAGAAAAGTGTACAATCATTGCATTCTACCGGTGCTAACATATGGGGCAGAAACTTGGAGGTTAACAAAGAAGCTCGAGAACAAGTTAAGGACCGCACAAAGAGCGATGGAACGAAAAATCTTAGGACTAACGTTAACACACAGGAAGAGAGCGGTGTGGATCAGAGAACAGCCGATATTCTAGTTGACATTAAGCGGAAGAAATGGAGCTGAGCAGGCCATGTAATGCGTAGGATGGATAACCAGTGGACCATTAGGGTCACAGAATGGATACCAAGAGAAGGGAAGCGCAGTCGAGGTCGGCAGAAAACCAGATGGGATGATGAAGTTAGGAAATTTGCGGGCGCAAGTTGGAATACGCTAGCGCAAGACAGGGGAGATCGCAGGGAGAGGCCTTCGTCCTGCAGTGGACATAAAATATAGGCTGATGATGGACACTATTTGACACATTATCCTACGTCATGCAGCTGCATATCCCCACCGACCGGACGGCCACGGTGGGGATATCCAACTTACGCACTAAGGAATTCAAGCTGCCGAACAGGGGAACGCCGCAAGGCTCCGTCGGGTCGCCCCTCCTATTCAACATGGCACTCCTCAAGCTCCCCCGGCTTCTCAAAAACATCCCAGGCCTGCGTCACGCCTTCTACGCGGACGACATCACGCTCTGGACGCGAGGAACGAGCACCGGAGAGCAAGAACGTTGCCTTCAAGAAGCGGTTGATGTTATCGAGCACTACCTTGATAGCTGCGGCCTCCACTGCGCACCTGAGAAATCGGAGCTACTCGTACTCAAGGCACGCACGAGGGGTAGACCTCCCACCTGCGAAGCTCCAGACCCATGCGTCACGCTCAACGGGATCCAAATACCGAAGGTCGCCTCGCTTCGAGTATTCGGCTTGCACCTGCACCGAGATGGATCAGGAGTCACCACGCTCCCACGCCTCCAACGCACAATCTCCCAACTCACACACCTCGTAAGGAGAGTAGCCAATCGACGCAGTGGCCTCAAGGAGCAACACACCCTGAAAGTCGTTAAAGCTCTACTGACCAGCAGAATAACGTACGCAACCCCGTACCAGGCTCTCAAGAATTGCGAAGTCGACAAGCTCAATGACATCATCCGCAAAGCTACGAAGCTCGCCATGGGTCTACCACCTGTGGCATCTACCACCCGACTTCTCAAAATGGGTGCTCATAACACCTGGCAAGAGCTGGTGGAAGCCCAGAAAACCAACCAACTCGAGAGGCTGAAGCTCACGCCGACGCGCAGATCGGTCCTTGCGCGCCTCGGCTACGCAGAACGCTACATCTCTGACGCGGACCGCAAGGTCAAGATACCGCCATGCTTAAGAGAATCCCTGAGCATCGACAAACTACCGCGCAACATGCATCCCGAGCATCATCGGGGACGCCGGCTCGCTTGAGTCGACGCCATCCGAAGACGCCACAAGCACGATCCAGATGCTCGCTACGTAGATGCGTCCAAATACCCGGGAAAAACTGCTTACGCCCTGATTGTGGTTGACTGGAGAGGCAAAGAACTGGCATCCGCCACAGTCAGGGTGCGGAACTCGAAGACAGCGGAAGAAGCGGCGATCGCCCTCGCCACCACCACGAGCACGAACGCGCACACTAAACATTTTAACACCCTTAAGGGTGTAAATCAGTTTGTCGCCAGACGGACACCCTAAGGGTGCTGTTTCCTACACCCTACAGTTGGGGTGCTATTATAGCACCCTAGAGGAAGGGTGTCCAGCAAAAATTATGAAGGGTGTTAGGGTGTTAGTCCTCATTAACACCCATTTTCATAGGTGTTGAAAGGGTGTACACCCTTTATTTCTACAGTATAGGGAAGGCAGGCTCAGCTGTACATACCTTGAATTATGACTATATAGAGCGATCCAGGCATAACTCGTGTGTGCCAGACGGTTCAAGTTCAGCTACCAAGCACGGCGTCCGATAGCCAAGCTTGAAGTTTCGATAGGCATACACAACATTTATACGTGTGGATGACAATAAATATTAGTAATTCAGGGCCAAACCTGTCTTCACTGCACAAATGCAACCTAGCAAACTATAACTTCTGAGCGTGTATATCTACATCAATGGTTATTACGCTATACATATCGGATAAAATGTAATACGAACCAGCAAGACATATATGATACTGCATTTTCAAGGAAAGTAAATATATTTATTCCATGCTAGAATACATAACTACATAATACATAACAACCTAAAATGTGCAATCACCAAACACATTTGTAAGTACATGAAAATTTACATTTCCTACAAAAATGTTTTTTTAAGTATAACTGATCAAATCTGTCCTATATACAGGGTGTTTCAGTTAACTTGGGACAAACTTTAAAAATATGCAAATGCTCCGTAGGTGGACAGAACTAAAGTAATATTGTTTGCCGTCGCTTAGGGATACTCAGACTATATTTTGTACTCCGCCTAATTAGACTTAATTATTTCTTCAACTTCTCAACTATTATAATTAGATGACAAGTGTCAATTAGAAGATTGTATAGAGCAACATGAGAAACTACCGATACAGCTTTCTGTTGCTCAATACGTGCAACACAAAAGTGTTTTTCCGAGCGTGAAAGATGCCCGCGAGTACACATAAAATGCCTCGAGCGGTCAGTCGGACGAAAATTTTGTGTATATCACGGGCTTCTTTCACGCTCGGAAAAACCATTTTATGTTGCACGTATTGAGCAACAGAAAGCTGTATTGGGAGTTTCTCATGTTGCTCAACAATTTACTCATTGACATTTTTCATCTAATTATAATTGAGAAGTTGAACAAATAATTAGGTCTAATTATCGAATTAGGCCGAGTACAAAAAATAGTCTGAGTATCTCCAAGCGACGGCGAACAACATTACCTTGGTTCTGTCCAGCTACGTAGCATTTGCATTTATTTAATGTTTAGCTTAATTTAACTGAAACAACCTGTATATATGGTAACCCAAAACAGCCTGTTTGGTGCCACTTAAAGGAATAAATTTTCAATATTAAATTTCAGGTACAAAAAT
Organism: Dermacentor silvarum; assembly: GCF_013339745.2. Taxonomy (NCBI): domain Eukaryota; kingdom Metazoa; phylum Arthropoda; class Arachnida; order Ixodida; family Ixodidae; genus Dermacentor; species Dermacentor silvarum. Next base: position 342,666,452 of record NC_051154.1, on the reverse strand, counting down.
TCTAGTTTTGGTGGCCTTGAAAAAAATATATAGTATATTGCAAAGGTCAATTAGGGAAGTAGAGCACGCACACAAGAAACACACCCTGTTATTTTGTACACCAATGTCATGGCAAATCATTGTGAAAAGCTGATTTGGAAAGTCGATATAAAGCTTGACTGGCGCACATTTTTGATATACTGAAACCCCGTATGTTTCACACATGAACATGCTTTAAATAAGGTTTGATCCAGGAGCATCACGATGAATTTTCGCTCCTCAACAAGATACCTTGAGCAAGAAAATTTTTTTCCCACCTAAATCATTTTTTTCAAATGTAAATAGAGTTCTCTGAGCTAAAAATGCTGTGTAGCAGATTTTCCGATTACAATTCTGGTTTCCTTAAATTTTGTAATGCGAAGGCAATGCATGATCTGGTGTAAAATATGTTGCTTGAAAATGTTTTTTTCTACTGCAAGACAGCCTAAATATGCCAGATTTATTACTGTTTAGGTGCGAAGTGCCGTATCAATGGCGGCCTTATAAAAACAAACCACTGTTCATTAAGGTACTCTACTGGCCACATGCGGATGATACATTGCCAATTTCTAAATTATTTGTACTTGGTGCGATAATGGAAGATTAGGGCTTGTACATAAATGAGCAAATAATGTTTATTAAATCAGCCATACTCTGGTTACTGAATGAAGCTTCAAATGTGTCAGTTCACATTTTTTAAACACAGGCCATCATGCATCAGCCAGTGATGCATAAATAAATGTTAAACATCATGCTTAATATTTTCCAAGAAATGATTGTATCAAACAGTATAAAAGTATTAAACAGCATATATTAGTTGCTTCAAATTAGAATAAGGTGTATACATTTGAGCTACAAAATCCTAATTTATGCAGGAAATCACCTTTAGCTTTCATAAAAGCAAGAATACTGTTCACGGTTAACCACAAGGAACAGGGATTCCATTGTCTGAGCATCTTGACCATAAGTGCAGGAGATGGCTGTGCTGGAATCCTGCTTCCTGCATTAGCAAAATAACAGAATCATGAGAGTTCACTACATTTCATTACGATCCTATACTGCGGGGAATTTGATAAGGCAACAAGGTTCTGAAAACAAAACCCCTAATCATTGTGACCGAACACAAGGCACAGCTCAATTGGGCAAAAGTTCCAGTTTTCAAATTTAGAAACCGCGATCACTAAGTCATCGTAAATACAAAATGGCATAGAAGCAAAAATGAATATACAGTAGCCTTTTCACTATGGAAAATAAGAGCATAAAATGTAGACTCTACCAACGACACCTCTTAGCAATGGGCATTTCTCCAGGCGCATGGATGTGACCGCAATATAAAACTCACAATATAAAATCTGCAATGTAGTTGTGCATTACACTTCAGAAGCACTGCAGCAGAAGACTTCATGGAAGAAGACACAATAAGACTGCTGTGCTCAAGGCATGAGAATTGTTTTGAATGCAACATTTATACACTCCGAGACGAAGAGCACTATTGTACAGAGAGAGTGCACAACAGACGAAATTGACAAAACCCCCAACTGCAATCTCACCTGCCCTGCATTACAGTAGCAAAGCAGTACTTGCATCTAGCTCAACAATGTCCAACTCTCCACTGCAGTCTATAAGGCCTTTTCTGTATACGTAGTTATTTTTATTTTTTGTTGTATATTTCTTTACTGACTGAGTAAGAATCAGTGTTTCAGCACATTTCCCTGGAAAATATAGAACGTCCTGCCAACTATTTTTTGCCCTTGTTAGCTAGGCGATTCGCTGACAAGTACTATTCCCTTATTTATACTTACAATCCTTCCTGATGCTCCGAATTTCTACTTCGTGCTCTGAACAGTGACGTATGTCCTTCTACTCAGTTTATGTTGGCTTCCTACAATTTACGTGGTCCTTCATATTGTAGCTGCTCAACTGGAGCCTAAAATTCCCTGCCGTCTCCTAAAAGCACCATCTTTATTGGACATCATATCCTACGTTTCACCCTCACTGTGGGGGAGTTTATGTAAGTGCTGACCTATTTACTAGACCGCAGCGCCACAACTATTTGTCATCCTGTGTTGCCACTACATGCATGAGTCACAATGGCTGCAAATTGGCTCCCTGCCCCACCCTCTTCGATTCCAGGTCACTCTCTCTCCTAAATGTACATTTTGCCACCTGGAGAATATCCAAAAGCATTGCATCCTCATGAAAAGTGCTCCTGTTAATCTTTTTTTTCTTTTCTCCTGTAACGACTGTGTTAAATCAAACATGCTTGCGAATTTCATGAGCAGCTCAGTAAACGAAATAGGCACATGGTTTTCTGAAAAGAGGTTTTCAACTACCATAAGAAGCCACGGTTTCTTGCAATTTCATCAATTCCCTTGCAGTCTTGATAGCAATCTAGCACATTTTGATTTTGATACTGTTTTCAAAACAATAACAGCCAAAATTTTGAGGTTGTAATAATTATGTGATAATTAAAGGTAGAGGAGTTTGACACAATGAGCAAATAAGAATCGCATTGCAGAGGGTAAACAAATACTCTTTTCCCGCAAATAAATTGGTAGGCGGAGGGTAACTAGAAATGAGCACTGAATGCACAATACAGAATATGATGCTGAAATGCCCCAATCTCTGAATATCCTTGCACAAAAGAAAAACATTATGAAAGGCAATGATGAAATTGCAAGTATATGCTTCATAGTCGTCATATCTGCAATGTGCACTGTGCCATCGGCAATATCTAAAAACTACATACACAGAACTGCACAAAATATGAACCTAAGGCTATCAAAGGAGCCTCACAGTATTAAATGGAAACTTGTTTCAGAATGTTCGACTACACGCCTATATCTACTTACAATGTTGTCTTGTCTGAAGGCAAACATAAGTGACTTGCCCCTGATGGGTTTCTGATGGAGAGCACAAAGGCTGCGCATTGTGAGGCTGTCATCTGGATGACCTGCAAGAAATGACATGTTTAGTTCCACATAAAAAATGCTACCAGAACGAGACAAGATCACTGGCAATAAAGGTGATTTTGGTTGGCAAGAGAAAAATCAAAGTATGGACTCGGTACAGCTTACTGAGAAAAAAAAAGCCTCATACCATAGATGTTGTAGTGAAAGTTTATTGCATTGAAATTTCCACACACATATACGTTTGCCTGCTCATACACTGTTGCCAGTGCTGTGCCAGCGGTATTTCTATTGTTTAATATTTCTTTTAGTGCTCACTAAGTTTATTACCAGCTATGAAAGCGGCTAAGTTGAATGTAATGAGTAATCTTAGTGCCACGTTGCAAATATATACTCGATCACACTAGTGACTTGGGCTACTATGTTGGCTATAAATAGTGTGAATGAAGCAAATTTGATTAATTATTGTTTCCTTGCCTTTTCTGGCCAAACAGCACCAGAGAGTTGTACAATTCAGTGGCAAATCCGTGGTAAATGTAAGAGGAATGCGTTAGAATGTCGCAACTCCTTGCAGGTCTCAAATCCATTATATAAACCATGTTCACCACATTTGCAAAGTGTTGTTCAACAAGTCACTTTACACAAGTCCTGCCCTTTCGAGGAGCGAAGTCTTACACACACGCACGCACACCTGCACCACATGACTCGCTTTCAACAATTTACACACACACATATGCTTTTTTTTACACTTTGACACTCCTACTGAGAAAGCATTAAAAAATTTATTGGACTCACTGCAACCTTCTCAATTAAACCTACAGCTCAATCAAACACATTCTCGAGTCCGAGGGCATGCCTTATAAATTCCATTTTTACGAATTATAATTGGGCTATAGAGGATAATTTTCGAAGGGCATGAGAACCACCCCAGAGAGACCTAAATCTTAGCACTTCATATCTTCAATAAAAGCTGCTTAAACCAATTGCTATATGCGGAATATCGCAAATAACCAGCTATTCACAATTTAAGCAGTTGTCTCCTTGAATTCGGGAGTGTTACGTGTCAGAACGACAATTTGATTAAAGGGCACGGGATAGCGGGTGACTCTGGATTGATCCTGACCCCTAGGGGTTTTTCAACGTGCCCCCAATGCACGAGACACGGGCGTTTTTGCATTTGTAGGCAAAACATTTTTTGTGCGGGCGAAAAGGGCGGCAGCATTTCGCTCGCCGCCGCCTCATAAGCAGTTGCCCACTTCAAGGAAATGTGGGCTAACCCAAGGTACACGTTTCACGATCGAAATTAGTGCAATCGTGAAACACACTTTCCGGATTTCTGATTCATGTATTTGATTCATTGTTATTGTGAAATAAACGTTTCATCTGTTGATGAAACGTTTATTTCACAATAACAATCAAGGAAGTGGATTCATCAGGGTAGAGGGGGGAAAAAGGAGGAAACTTACACCTTCCACTGGTCCTCCGGCGCCTCCATATATTCCAGAGTGGCTCGACACCAAACTCGGTTTTCAGGGCGGGGACAGCCGCTGCACCAATTTTGAAGAGGTTTATTGCGTGTAAAACTACCGACTTTATTCAATACACACACACACACACACACACACACACACACACACACACAAGCACGCGCGCCCCCGCAGAAAACTCACAAAACACGTACGCGCGCGCGCGCGCACGCACATACATAGCACTCACAAAACACGCACGCACGAACGCACGCGCAAGCACATAGAGACCCGCATACAAGCACGCGCACTCGCAAAGCGTTCACAAAACACGTACGCGCGCGCGCACGCACGCACACACGCTAAGTACTCACAAAACACGCACGAACGCACGCACGCGCAAGCACATAGAGACCCACATACAAGCACGCGCGCACAAGCAAAACGCTCGCAAAGCAGCAACGCGCGCGCGCGCGTACGCACATGCAAAGCACTCACACAACAGGCACGCGCGCACATACAAAGCGCTCACAAAACACGCACGAACGCACGCACGCGCAAGCACATAGAGACCCGCATACAAGCACACGCGCGCGCGCACGCACACATACAAAACACTCAAAAAATATGCACGAACGCACGTACACAGCGCTCAGAAAAAACGCACGGACGCACGCACGCACACGTAAAGCGCTTACAAAACACGTACGCGCGCGCGAACACACACCACACACACACACACAAACGGAGAGAGTAAGATAGCCCAAAACACGCTGAAGAAGGCGTCCGGCAAGCAGCAGCAGCAGCAGTACGCGGGCGCGCGAGGGAGAGCCAATATTGCGCCGGTACTTGCGAAAGGCGAAGCCAGTCGTCACTTCTTTTTCTACTCGACACAAAACGAACGACCATGTCGCGCTGAACTCGCAAGAACACCACATTTCCGATAGTTCAAGCGCTCAGAAACAAAGCGGCGATTATGCAGGCGCACCACGCCCGACGTGGCCACAGAAACGTTAGTCACACGGGGGCAATCGAGGTAGCCATCTTGCCGTAGTACTGCGTGCAACTGCTTTTGCGCTTACATTAGTGAAATATGCTATCGGATCACAATGAGATACTTCTACAGCCAACAATAACAAGTAATCAAATAAAGAAACACCAAATGAACGGACACTTGCCTGAAACTTTCCATACTGACAGTAGTATACCGACCGCCGACACCGGGCACGTTGCAACTGCTCGTATCTGCTTCCGTGGATCCATCTTCCAGCGCGTGCCAAGGCTTTGAGTTGAGGTGGGGCACGATTAATACACAACGCACGGACCACGTCTCTGATTAGACCGCACATAAAACCAATCACACGTTTAAAATTATTTCCCAGAGCGCGAGACGCGGACACAGACAAAAAAGACACAACGCATCTTTTGAAGCAAGAGTCACTGAGGTGACGTAGCAGCTTCCGCCTTCCCACCCTGCCGCGCCCCGGGTTGTCTAGGCAACGGGAAAGCGTCGTAGCGTCAGTTCCGGTCGCTTTTCAGTCGGGAGGGCGCAGCCCGTAAATCGCGCTGCGCCGAACTCAGTCGAACTATAAAAATTATCTGCTGTTGCCCCTTTATTCTCACAGCTTTGCTGGTTGGCGTGGCCGCGTGCTTGCTGCCACTTCGTTGTGGTCTCTAGCTGTACCGGTGAGCTGGGAGTGGCGAATACGTTTCGTGTCGAGCGTTACGTTTTTTTTTCTTTTTTACGATGTCTGGGCTGCATGACTTTGAGTGCATCGCAGTAATCTTGACCGTGAGTGAGCCGATCAGCGCGCTTCTACAGGTACGATCAAAATACCAGCTGCGTCCGCTCAAGGAGACCATGCCAGGTCACAGCATAAAGTTTCAGCGAGATCGTGGCTCGATAAGAGCGCTACATTATTGGTCGTGCCACGTGTGAGGCGCAAGCATTCACATCACTCGTGGCGCCTGCCAAAGGAGTCACAGTTGAGCTCTTCCGCAGTACATGTATCGGTTTTCCATATTTCCATAGTCCGGAATTCATTACACTGAAGCAATTAGCGGCATCAGTTCTTGGCATTCAAAGAACCATTTATGAACTATATCGCTGATGGGCTTCAATTACGTAAGCAGGATTGTCTGACTTGGTTGGTTGACAAGTGAATTAGCCTAATTTTTATGCCTGCGTGTCTAATTCCTACCTTGAATCGCTTAAAAAGACATCTCACCGGGGTTCGCAACTTTTTGTTGGGCTGTTAAGGGCACCGCTAAATTCCTGCAAAATTTTGCGAGTTGCTTGCGCGTTTTCATTCATTTACTGCAGTTTGTATTAAAAGTGTCTAATTGCACTGTAGTATCACAGTGAGAACTAAATCTAATGATATTTCATGAAATTGCAAGTGAATGTGTCTACTTTTCAAGGTAATACGTTTTGGAGTGCCCGTCATGCCAGTAACATCAGTATCTTAGAAAAAAATGACATACATAACCACATGGCTCATTGCGCGGACGTATGCGCATTCTTATGGCCAGATTTATGCATGCATCCTTGTGTTCAACACCCTTCAGACGTCGATTTAACACCCTTCTTTGAGCAACTTCACACCTTATGTGCCGTATACACCCATATGATAAGGTGTTTTTAACAAAATGGGTGCTAAAAGGGTGTGCACGGGGGTGTAAATGCGGAAAACACCCTTTTTAACACCCTTCAGGGTGTGAAAATGTTTAGTGTGCGGTCGCAGTCTTCACGGACTCCCAATCCGCAGTACGCAATTACACGAGAGGCCGAATATCGGTGGAAGCAGTCAAAATTCTGCAGAAAAGAAGCACTGCGCCCCCTTACACCTGCCTCACGTGAATACACAAAAAAAAAGTTTTTACACCCAAAAGGGTGTAAAAAGGGTGTATTTTAATTTTAACACCCTTGCTTACACCCTTTCACACCCCTTTGTCATTATTTTACAATACTACACCCCATATGTAGGGTGCGTACATCTTTTGCACCCTCCGATTGGCACCAAGGGTGTTTCTTTATGCTCAAGAAGGGTGTAAGTCACGCACAAATATGTATGCGTACACACATGTGTGCGCATGCGTCTTCGACGAAGGCTATATATAACATGCCCAGAGCATTGTTGATAATAAAGGCGCTTTATTCGGTAATACAGTGTTCAAGGCAATTCATGTTAAGTGTATCTATCGTAAAGTATTAAAATCCATATGTACTTATTGCAATCGGCTAGCTTTCATTTTCAATTTAAAGAGCATGCGGTAATTACAAAATTCAAGTCAGCCTGTGCGCAAAATGCACCCAGTAAGTGCGAACTTGGTGAGCGAATCAAGTTTTTAAGATATTCCTTCGAAAAGTGCTTGCATGACGTTCTCCTTTCTATTTTTCGAGAAAAGCTTTTTGGTGCATATATGTGGAACACCAGTGCATTATGCGACACTATTCAGGTGTATATTTTGCGAGGCTGGTGCCGCTGATAGCATTCCTGTCAAATGGCTAAACTTCACATATTGTCTCGCATCAATATTGAAATAACAATATGACCTATCAAAGTATTAATGAAATAGTATTTTTATGGACATCAGTCCTCGTAAAATATACGTTCTAACATTGATAAAAAGTTATGACACAACTCATTATTTACCCGTTCATTACATGCACCAACCACCCCAAATTAGCACTACACTAGATAGATTGCAGTGCACTGCATTGCAACACAGAGGCACTGGGGTTTGCCATCCCCAGTAGGAAATCGGACGCTTGTCTGGTTGACTTGCTTGCCTTTCCTCTCCTTGCTTTTTCTATCTCTTTGAACAAACTGCACTACCTTGTCGAAGAGGAAGCGTTATCCTCTTTCAGAGTTAAATAATTTGTCGAGTAATAATTTTACACTTCCAGCAACTACAGCATAAACTGGAAAACGAAACCGAATCTGATTTGTTCTCCGTGCTCACCGAGCGCGGCACCAGGTGGCACCGTGCGCTGCGCCTCCAGTCTCGAAGGATCTAACAAGCGGATGCAGCTGCGAATGTGTAGTCAGTCGGCTTTTATCGTTTTATGTTGTGCAGATTGTTAGTTCACCGTAAATATGTCTTGATTTGTACTCAATAGTGGAGCAAGGCCCCAAGGAACAGAGATTGACGCAACGGGAGCGAAGAACAGAAGCGATGGATGGTTACGCTGGTTGACTCTCGGCATGTTCAAAATGGCGAAGTTCCGAATTTGTCGCTGTGTGACGTGCGCGTGTGTGGTCGTGGTGTGCCGTCATAGCGCGGGGATATTTGTGCTGAATGTGTTTCACTTCGTCTACAAAACTCTGCACGCAATGGCATCGAAGAAGTCGTGTGTTCAGGTGCACGTATGTGCATGCTTGGATACGGAAAGCCTGCCCTCAGCGGTAGTGCTAAGCTCAGCCGTGTTGGCTCAGCGCTACCCCCTCAACGGATGTTCAACAGTCTACGTGCTCGTAACTTGCTCACGAGGTAAGCCCGTTGTCATCTTGTTTGTATGTGGTAAGCCGGCGTCGCGATCAGAAATATTGTTTAGAAAATGCCAGTAAACGTCTTCTTACGGCAAAAAGGACGCGTGGATGGGAAAAAGGATTACGTTCGGGGTAGATTATTCGTTGGCGTCACCTATTCTCGCACGGGCGCGTTACCTCGGATGGACATACTCACGCCTGCGGCGCTCGTGCTGTATCAGTCATGCCGGATTATATAGCTTTCTCGCGCCTCTACCTTCAAAATAACATCACTGATTTTCCCGGGGGAGCAGTAGGGGCCGTAGTGGAGACCGGGGCTACTGTCCTGGAGCAGTATTTTCGCTCATGCCAGCCTTTTCGTATGTGTTAAGCTTCTCTGCAGTCTAAATTGTTTGCAGTTAACTCTGCATGACATTATACTTGCTTGCATAAGTGTCACAGCTGTCACCCGTTCGTCGTCGGCGCGAAGTCAATCCACGGGGTATACAAGCCGGTTGGTCGTTCCGTATGCTCTCCGTGACTTTTCAAAAAATATTAACTCAAAGAAAATGCCTAAACTGCTCCCCCGGGAAAATCAGTGATGATATTTTTAAGGTAGAGCGCCGTAAGGCGTGAGAAAGGTATAATCTGGTATGGCTGACCCGCTGGCGCGGGAATGGCTGTCCGAAATACCGCGCCTGTGCGCGGAGAATAGGTTACGCCAACGAGGAATTTACCACGTTTGATCTACATGGTAGTGCGGTCCCCTCGATCGCGATCGAAATTTTCTGTGTGACGATTATAACCTCTTGGTTTGTGATTGCTATATTCAGCACTTTTAAAAAACAAAGATATTGTTGAATCAAAGGGTAAACAGAGGTTTTACAAGTAAAAAAGTACAAGAATTTTGTGCAATTGTATTGCACATATCTGTGTGATCATTGAAGCTTACACGAATTGTCATCTGTTTACAGACCTCCTTGCTGTTGCAACTCGGAGGACAATTGCTTCAAATGGGAAGGAACAACCAGCACTGCCAGCGCTATTTGTACATGAGGACGTATGTTCCTTCACATTTTTGTTAATGAAATCGGATCTAAACAATGCTGTAATTCCTCAAATGGCTTCAATCGTAGAAACAGTTTGGCAACTGTATAAAGATCCAGATGCCTTTTTTTTAATGTGAACATGCTACCTAATTTCACCGCCTATTTATTGATTTTTATTTATTCATGCTACCGGTAAAGGCCCTCACAGAGAGTGTATTACAGAGGGGGGTCGATATAATCATTAATAAGTGCTGTACATATTAGGAATAACAACAACAATACATGTATAAATAATAAAAAACAGCAATTAAATCATAAGTGAATATACAAAACGTAAGGATGAACAAACGAACAATTTTGAACTGCTCTTGCACTCGATGTGAGGCGCATCTATGCTGCAAAAATAACCTTGCTTGGATTACACAGGTTATTCGAATAATGCTGGGTTGTGTTAAGCTTCTCTACAGCCTACGTTGTTTGCACTTAAGGCTGCATGGCATTATACTTGCTTGCATAAGTGTCATAGCTGTCACCCGTTCATCGTCGGCGTGAAGTCAATCGATGGGGTATACAAGCCGGTTGGTCTTCCGTACTCAAGCGGAGTGTAGAGTGAGAGTCAGAGTCGGGAGTAAACAAAAAAAGACAGATATTTATCGCCAGATAAGTATACACAATTAATAAAATAAAATAATAAAAAAAACACAATACAAACACACCTGGGGTGCTATAACATAAAATGATTCCAAACAGTTTTGATTGCAAACTCCTGATGTCAAATTTACATAACCACCGATGCAAGCATCGGGCGGTGACCGGCGGCGTTGTCTCAACAACTCAATCAAGCACTCTCCTCGTTTATAGGAGGTCACCTTTGTTCGCTTTGAAAACCAATAACATTGCTCATACTCAGCGGTTTTTCTTATCTAATTGGCTGACAAGAGGAGCACGCTCTAGTGGAGAGGGTTTTGATGGGGCCGAGCCAGCACAGTGAAAATAGATAACCGCATGAAGAGGGTGGTGCCAGCTTCTCCGATTGGTCCGCTTCGCCTTACTTAGCTTGCGGTGGCTGGTCGAAAATCGCGGCAGCGTGCAATGGAAGAATAAGAATGCCGCTAAAACGGATCCTCAGCAAGGAAGAGTTGGCAGAGCGATGTTGTATGCATGGCGAAAAGGCTCGATAACGTTTTACTCATACACAAAAATGTTTATCATGCGCAAATAATTACATGCTCACCGGCAGGTACGAGTAGCGAGAGCCTGAGTTATCCGCGGGCAGCCATCTTTTATTCCTTTCGGAATGGGGCAGTCTGTGGCTATTAAGAGAAATTTTCCGTTTTATTCGGCATAATTCATTTTTTTCGCATACACGTCACTTTGACGTGGTGAGTTTTCGCAGTTTTGTGAGGTCGCGTGACAGATAGGCGAAGTGGGCGTATCCAGAAAACATTGGAAAATAGCAGAGGGCTAATGGTGAAAAGGCGTCGAATCAGGAATGATTATTTTTCTTTTGTGCGGTTTAATCATGCATAATCAGTGTGTACACATTATATCAGATGGGGAGCTGTCGCGGTTTTCGTGACGTGACGTGACAGACAGGCGAAGTTGGGAGTGGCTTGAAAATGTTTTGACCAATCGTGGAGGCTGATTGCAGAAATTCGAATCAAAACAGTTTGGAATCTTTTTAAGTTATAGCACCCCGAAACACAATGATCACGGAGAAATGTGATGAGCAATTAACAATACATATACATATGAAACAGGGCGCGGATCAAATATACAAGAATAACACATAACAGCATTTCACTAAAATAATGTTCAAAAGAAAACAACGATGTCATACGCGTGGCCGGGCAGCAGCAAGACCATAAACCGTGAAGTCGGCGCGCGAAGCTTTCCGGAAGAATGCTGGCGGGCCGATCTTGCTGAGGTGGCTGCAATTGCTGGGCTGGATTTCCCGGGAGTCTAGATTTGACGTCTTCTCTTAAGCAGGTTGAGCTAACTTAAGGCGATCTACCGTGAGCTTCGTTGCAGACGTTGGTTTGTAGTCTCGTTCGTCAACTAGTTCCTCGGAATTCCGACGTGGCCAGGCAGCCCAGGAGATACTGGATGGCACTAGCCCCCTGATGGCTTCTAAGCAGCACATAGGTTCAGCTTCTAGACTAATTAGCTGGGACCAAAACGTGCACTTAAATAGCCTCTCCTTTCTCTAGTTCCCTATGTAGGGGAACTGCCGGTATGCAGAGTTCACCTAAATAATTCATGACTCCCCCCAAAAGTCTTGGCCGTGCCCCTTTCAGCATGGACGAAGGATGGTAGATTGCCCTCTCTCCAAGGTCGAGCCCCGGCACTGCATGCACCACACGGACGCACACCTCTAGGTCCGTTAATCGGCGTGTCGATGTCTCGAAACGAGATGCCACCCCGTGGGGCCACGACATTTTTGACGCCCGTTAATCGGGCTGTCGCCTTCTCGAAATTATACGCCGCACAGTGAGGACACGACGTTTTTTTTTTGGCCGCCGTTAATTGGCGTCAAAACCACTCGAAATCTCTCGAAAATATGCCGCTCCGTGACAAGCATAGCAACCCCTTTATATTGTGCTTACACAAAAGCATTAATATACTTTCATGATCAGTAAGCTTTCTTTGTTGTCATTGCAGGACGAGAGGGTTCCACTCACCCCCTGTGTGGTGTATTCTGGCGACAACCTGGAACAGGCAGAGTTTCTCCACCTCTGTGTCGACAAGGAGCGGCTGTTCATGGTCAAAAATGCGGAGGAAGGGGTCATCGCAATCATGAGTGCATTTTTTGTATTGAACATAGTATATGGGCCTAAATACTTCAGCACCAGTGCAGTACTGGAACGATTGTTTTTTTGGTTTGAATGTAGTAATGCCAAGTGGTTGTTACAAAGTTTGTGAACAGAGTTGTGCAGGCAATGCGACACCGAGGTTCATGTACGTTACCATACGAATGCTAGCCTGACAATGTTGTGCAATAGCTTGAGCAATAGTTTTGTGCAATTTTTAATGTATCATTTTCTTTCTTTTTGATCACGATAATAGCATGATCCAGTAACTTCTTCCGCTGCTTGTGCCAACCACCTATAGACTGCACCTTTTTTTGTTCTGATGACTTGACAGACAATGTAATAGTGCCCAAGCGTAGGTCAGCAAAAAACAAATGTGGGTGTACTGTAGTCTGCACGTACTTATCGAAAACGTTGCTGGGTGTTGCTATGTGCTGAAAAGAAGATTACAATACGTCTAGTTCTAATGAGGTCTGCCTTAACATTAATGTGTGTGAACCAATTGTCAGCAGTTTTATACAAAGATTATAGCTTGCTTGCTCTTCCTTAACATAGTTTGTTTATGAAACCTATTTGCCAGCCAGGGAACAATGTCCCAGCTTATAAGTACTGCATGATACAACTGTTAACGTTTGTATTCCCTTATAGGGCACATCAACACTGGCAGCCAGTGCTCAACTTTTCGTAACATGCTGCTTGGTCAATATTTTATATTTTGCGCATGTGTTGCATTGTGTTACCTTTCCAATACAAGTGAAAGTTTTTGTGGTTTGACTGTCCTTTTATGAACTATGTTTTATGTTTATTATGTATAGCTTAGCAGCTGAGGCCTGACATACTAGTCAAAACGCAACAGAGTATCCAATGTTTATAAGGTTTTACAAGGTTTTTACAAGTTTTGGATTGTAAAACAATGTTGCGTGGAACAATTATCAGGCTGAAGTACTGTTACATTGTCATGAATACCGGCAGCCTTTGCTTAACCTTTATGAATCTGCTGGCAGGCTGTAGTATCTTTAGCTCGTTTATTTTTTGTACATGTGTTGCCAATGCCTCATCCGAGTGAAAGCTAGTCGCTTATATACTACATATACTGGTGTTTCTACAAAGAATTTACGCAATATTTAAAAATAGCCGTTCTGAAGTACAAGGACGGCTCGTTAGAAGACAGCAATGCTGTCAGTGGTGCCGACCATGGGTGGATGGCTGATATCTGGTAATTAGTTGCTAATTAACAATCTAATATATCTTACTTTTAGTTTCAGCAGACTCATTGTAACCAGGAAATTAAAGCAGGCTCTCTGCACAAGACATGTGAACTTTTGGATCTGGAAAAATACAATTACTCGCAGAACTGTGGCGTGATGAATTTAGGCTGTCTGAGCACGCGAAACTGAAACTGAGATGCTGCTGAAACTCAAGGCAACATTTTGCTTACGTCGCCCAGAAGCGGGCTACCAGCACACTGCACGAATCCCTATTGCTGCCCACTGTTGGGTGATGCGAGCAGAACGCCCCCTGTCTGTGCTTACTGTATACCCTCGGGTACAGTTTCGCGTGCTGTGATAGCCAAAGTTCATCGTGCTGCAGTTGTGTGGGTAATTGCATTTTTTCCAGATTCTAAAGTCTATATAATTTCCCGATTACGATGAGTCCACTCAAACTAAAAATAAAATGTATTTTATTTTGTTATTTAGCAACTAATACCATGTATCACCCATAACCTCGTGGTCGACACTGCTGGTGGCATGTCTCCAAAGGAACCGTTGTTTTATTTCAGAACGGCTGTTTTTACATATCAGCAATGTGTTTGTAGAAACACCCTTACAGAGTTGTGTGATATTACCCTTGAACAAATCTTATTGTGTACTCAGGTGAAAATATGCACAGATGAAGAGGCAGATATATACGTGATGGTCACCTCTGTTAATGTACTATAATTTTTTTGTGTGAAGGCCACCACACAGTTTTTTTGCAAATGGCTGCTCTGCTTTTACTCACTCGTACTCCTCTCACTTGTACTCAGTATACACGTATATTATACCACAGATATACTGTGATCCATGTGAATTACTGTGATCAGTTGCAAACTATATATTGTTAACTGCAGTGATACTTTACAAATAATGTTTGTATTTATTGCTCCTTGTATGAACTACAATAAAGTTCATTCACATTTTCTTTTCAAATTGTTACATATAGGTCTCATATATATGCTTCACCATTTAGTTAAGCTTTGCATTTTTGTACGAATGCAGCAGTGGACTTCTTTTGCATGTCCATGGAGTGAGCAGAATACATATTAGCCAGAGATCTAAGACATGCTAAATGTGATGTTTTTGTGTGTGTATAGTGCATGTGTACGATACGTATAAACTTGTGTTTGAATTGTATCGCTTGAGCAGATTTTTAAAAAAAGTGATACATCTCCGATTGACTGAGACCATGATGCATATTGAACTCCTGCATGAGACAACATGCACTTTTCAAAGCACGGCTCATGGAATAATATTTTAAATCTCCATATGCATTATACATATATATTGTTTAACTATAATTTAACTTTAAAAAAACATTTAAGTTCAGGCAACTGTAAGCAATATACCATAGGTCTCATTCATCTATAAAGTGTTCCACATTAAAGTTCGGTTCAAGCTATTTGACATCTGGTACTGGGGCAGTACACCCATCTGGCACCCTCCACAGTGGGTGTTAAATAAGGAAAAATAAATGAAGGGTGTAGCTGCCACCCTTCGGTTGGGGTGTTTTCACACACCCTACAGTTTCTTTACATGGGCACCCTTGTTTTAGGGTGTGCCGAAAAGGCACCTTGTAAAATAGGTGCTAACTTACACCCTAGGGTGTCGTCTCTGCGACAAGCCTATTTACACCCTTCTGGGTGTAAAAACCTTTACTGTGTAGTGGTGGTGCGTGTAACATCTAAACTTCAATGCCTTGACAAAGTGGTGCCCGCCGTGAGACTGCTCGCTCCGTCAGCGCTTCGTGGCGTGTTTGCCTCTTTACCGTCTAGTGAAGAAGTCATTCGGTTACTGCATGTGCGCTCTTGCTTGCGGCCGCATGCATAGGTCACTGGGTCGTCAATATGGACTGCGTAGTATTGGCAACCATGCTCCTCTTGTTTTCTTCAGCGAAAACGACGGCTCGCCGTGAATGCCGAAGCAGACGAGCAGGATCTGCTCCAAACACTTCGTGAACGGCACAAAAAGCAGGATAGCAAGGAAACGTCGTACAGAGGTCAACACTCATGTCTAGAACAACGGAGCGTCGTGCTCGGGACTGCACGAGCGACATCTAGTTTGAACTAGGCCACATCTGAGCATGCGCGGTGCCAATGACGCGCCTGCCTCGCATTTTCTCTTCTTGTTTATTGCCGCGGCTGCAACAACTTCTTTGGCCGGCAGAAGCGCTGTCGACGGTGTAGCGCCGTCAAAAAATAAAACGCGCGGAATCGCTCGGCTCAGCGCCCTTATACTGCAGGCTTATTCTCAGTTCGTGGTATACCGCCATTGCGTTGCACCTATATCTCGCGCATCGCCGCCATGGATTTTGCATAACACATTGCGTTTATTGCCGTCTGTAGTAGGGAATTTTTACAAACCAACTTTCATCGTTTTATTGGTCGTCAACCCGCCAACGTTAATTCCTAATAATTGGTAGGTTTCGATCACACATACAGAAAACTGTTGCCTAGATATCGTGAACTTATGAGATTACTGAAATCTACACATGTAGGTACCTCAAGAACGCTGTCAAATGTATACATGAGCATTAAGCGTACATACATGTACATACATGGTGTAGTAAGCTGAGGCATTTCCTGGTGCGTTTCGTGAGCGAACATTGTCAATGATAACATTGTCAATAAGAATAAGCTTAAAGCATAGCTTGCACTGGGGCGCCCCAGCACGATTCGCTGCGTTTTATGTTTGTTTGTTTGTTTGCTTGCTTGCTTGTTTGTTTGTTGTTTTGTTCTTGCGCTACACCGGTGACAGCGCTTTTAACGGCCAAAGCAGTTGTTGCAGCCGCGGCGATAAACAAGGATAAAAATGCAAGGCCGGCGCATCATTGGCGCCGCGCATGCTCATATGTGGCCTATTTCAAACTGCAGAGTCGCTCGTGCAGTCTCGGAGCGTGATGTTTCGTCGTTCTAGACATGAGTGTTGGACCTCTGTACACTTGTTTCCCTTGCTGCGAGTGACATTCGCCTTGAAGTTGGTGCCGTCGGTCACCTTCACGTCGTAAACGTGGCCCGCCCACATACAGCTTCTCTCCTTTGTCGAGTATAGGCGCACGAAAGTAATTTTCAATACAGCTAATCGGCTTAAAACCGCAAACCAAACACACGCGACATTTTCAACGTCACGCGCAGCGTTGGAACACGTTCAGTCGCTGCCGGGGGGGGGGCGGGGTCGGAGCCGGCCGTCTCAGTGTTTCACAATTCCAACCACCATTGGCGCTGCACGGCGTTTTGCCGTATTTCGTTGTGGCGCCCTCCTGTTCACTGTGACGGAGCCTATAGGAAGAAAGGAGATGTTTCTGCACCATTGCGCTCCCATTACTTCGCCGCGCCGAATCGTCCTCTCTCTGGCGAGAGCTTAGCCGGCTTCACCGCAACAGACTTAAGTTATGCGGTGAAGTATATAAAATCAATTGCGGTGCAGCAAATTAAGAGTGGAGAGGGGCCACTGTTACGGGAAATAGTATGTGTTCCTGTATGGGCAACCAGCGCTGAAACTTCGCGTGCTAGCAGCAGCGCCATAACACACAGCCTAGCGAGTGGTGGAAACAGTTTTCAGCTGCACATGCTGCGATTTCGCATCATCAATTTCACCACTCTTCTTGAGGTACATGTGTCCAGATTTTGCCTGGCTGGAAACCGGCGTGCTAGAACGCATGAGCGGATGCGCTTTTCCAGCGCACGGTCGGTATGGCCCTATGGCCAGAGCTTGGCGAAATACATGGAGCTAAAGTAAACGTTGACACAGCCCGCGCGTCTGTTATCCAAAATGTGTACCATTTTCGTGGCCCTCCCTATCGGATGGTGTCTGCATATTTCAGCTGCGCACCCGAACTGCCGTAGCGCCTCCTGACCAGAGCTGGTTCCCCATTGTACATGCGCGCACGCGCCGTCTTCAGTCATAGTACAAGCACTGAGAGACCTAATAAGGGTACTGGCAGAACTTCGGACGTGGTGATTTAATTCTTTGTTTTAGCCACCCAGGACACCCTTTATTGAGATGGGGCCTAAAAGGCGCTTCTCAATTTAACGCGCGCACACGATCGTTTCATATTCTGGGCTGTTACACCCAGAATATTTTTGAAGCCATTACACGGAGGCACCTCGTATGTAGACTTCGTAGGCGTCACCATTGCCCATTAGCTTCTTCTTCTTCTTTCTTTCCCTCCCTCCTTTTAACGGCTCCCTTCGGGGCCACCGAAGTGATGCCATCGGCAGGGTTCGTGCCATGCTCTCCGGCCATGGCCTCCCAAAAAGGGGCTTAAATTCGTACGGCAATGTCAGAAACAGCTCTGAAGGGCTGTCACTACAGTTATTAGACGTCTGAGTATTGTACTGCGACCGGAGGCTGCGCGTGCGAGTATAATACCGAGCTAGCCAGGTGGGCGAAACAAGTAGTTAAATCGCCACAGCCATGTCAGCAACCGATCTGAAGGCTTGTCAGTACAGTTAAATCGATGCTCGTACTCCGAGCGGAGACGGCGTGTCTGCGCGTGCATAATTAAGGAACACGCACTATGTTTTATCACCTTTGTTAGTGTATACTTGTCGTTCAGTAGCAATGTTTATTTAAACCTTTTGTATAACTTGTTTATTTCTTTCAATATGTTCCCTTTTTGCCCCTCCTGCTTGGTCTTCGGACTGCAGTATGTAATAAATAAAAAAAATAAAATATGTACCGTGACAGTGGCCCCTTTCTTTTCGTGGTATCCTTCATCGCATAAGAACGCTGTGCTGCAGTGAATCTAACCTAAAACTGGCCCAGAAGGTAGTGTAGGGATAAACTGATCATATATCTGTCAAACGTCGCAAAAGCTTTACAATAGCTGACTGGGCTATACATTCCAGCAGCTGCAATGCTCAAAACAAGATCATCTCACCTTTGACTGTCTTGAACTGTAGGGGGGTAAGCCTCGAAACAAACTCGTGATTTTCCTGGTGGTGCCGCATCAAATCCCCCGCGATGAGCAAATAGGTTAGGCTCAATGCAAATGTCGCATTCAAAATTTATCGGGCGCGCCTTTAGCAAAAGAACTTGACTGTTCACCGTGCTTTGTCTTCAAGTGCCTCATTCGAGCTGACTTTCACTGATATTGCAGATTACACAGCGGACATGGGATTTACCCCGAACAGTTAGCAGGCTGTTGGTCAAAACTTGCCATGACGATGTGCGCCGTGAACACCGAAAGCAAAGCGAGAAAGTACAAGTGGGCTTATAACTCCTCCACCGAAGCGGATGCGGACCATTGGCATAGCCAGAGCGGGGTGTTTGGAGGGTTGAACCCCCTTCACCCCTTCCAACGGAACAAAAGTTTCAAGAGGTGGGCTCCGAAAGAGCGACATGAATGAAAGGGAAAGCTTCACTGTGAAAGCAAGGCGAGGGCTATTCTGGTGGTCCGGAAGGGGGGGGGGGGGCAAGTTGTAATGGTGGTGATACTCTCCCCCAGCAAAGAACACTGCGGCCTATTCCTCATTCCGAATTGTGTTAACCATAACTGCTGAGGGGGGACCAGCGCTTAAAAATTCCACACGCAGATCAAGATGGCACGAGCACGTACATAAAACTTCGGGGCATTCTTGCTCCGAAGTCGGAGAGCTTCTTGTTTCTGGTACTTGACCGAATTGGCGACCCCGCTGCGCGGGAAAAAGAAAGTATTCCGCAAAGAATGTGACTTTTTGTATAGGAAACACAAAATAACCACGCCTCTCCCCCCCCCTTTTTTTCATTCCTCTTTTTCTTCCTTGCCGCTGAGTATCATTATGTTAATAAACTTGAGAAGAGCTTTTGCTATCTCAGGCTAGTTTGTACACGCTGTTAAGAATGAAAACAGGGCAATAAACGGGACAAGAAAGACCTACAGAGTGCTGATTTGCGCACGGCAAGATATATCAAGGACGGGTGTGCTGGGCCAGGGAAGCTAAGAAACCGCCACAAAAACAGGTGGGTAGGCAGGCAGGCAGGCGGGTAGATGAATGGCCTCGAAGTCCACGCAGAAACAGAACTATGGGATTGCTAGGGGCCGCCACGTCGTTCAAAACCGGGGAATGTTAAAGAGAGCGACAGTAACTAACGTAACAGAAAAGAATTTAAGAACGGGAGTGGAGTGATGGATACGAGGGGGGGGGGAGGGGCGCAAATATGGCGCCAAGGACGAGTCGGTGGATAATTATGGGCATAGAGCGTCTCGTCTCAGCCCGATCGCTCAACACCAGATGGTCGTCGCCAGTCGCTTAGCTGAGGTTCACCTACCCCGTCGTAACACGTGCTAACTTAGATTTCTCGGAAATCGTAAATTGAACGGTTCATTTAGGCGCGAATTATTTATTCAGGGTTCAATTCATATAATACACAATAACATAGTTTCATTTATTTATTCACTTTCTTTAAGAATAAGGTGCAAGTTTAAACCCGGCGCCCACGTTTATCTCCTGAGTGCGCACACGTTGAAATCTGGCATGCAAGAGTGCGGACTCGCATGCACGGCTACGTGCGTGCGCGCGCACGCACAAAGGGGGAGGTGAAAAAAGGCGAGTGCGGCACGCAGTCACGTGACTTCACTAGGGACATATCCGCCTCGCAAATCTAGGGAATTGCACAAGACGAAATCTGACAACACTAGAGTGTTCTGGTGGAGATTTTTTAGTCGCTCCCAATAAAACATCCGCAAGTCTTAGTGTAGAGTCACGAGCCGAAACTGTTGGCGGAAATGCATTCTCTCTCACGTTCGCGAACCGAAGCATTTCCTCGGATAAATTTTTTATGCAATATAATGCACTTCATGCATTTGCGTATCAGCAACATGCTTTCCTGAATCTGGCTTTCTGGTCCAGAAGCTGCATCACTGTAACCGATGGTGTAGGCACTTTGTCAAAATAGAGTTCACCTCCATATACAGTCCAATACGATTGTGCAGAAGGATATATAGTAAATGTAATAGTATTGCTTTTCGTAGCCCCAGCACCATCCTGTATCTAGCTGTAGCTACGTCACCCTCGTAGCTCTAAAGCAAAATAAGAACGCAAGTCTCCAGTTTTGATAGGGGCTCTGTATCACTACTCTACAATCGCAATACATTGCGCCCCCCCCCCCCCAATAGAAAGAATTAATATATTTCTTCTAGTTCTCCAAACAGTTTAACATCGCACATTTGCCGTAGTACAACAGAATATGAAATTCCCTTTTTTTGATGTAAATTATACCTCAGTCTGAATGTCCACGACAAGGACCGGAGCTAATTGATCACGCATTCGTAAAACAAATACAAAATTTGAAATTGAGAAGATTTATGAATCTCACTTAAGCGTAGATGGTTCCCTACCCGCAGTCGTGCGCCGTATCATCTACGGCGCACCACAGTAGGCTTGAACGTCTTAGCAATAAACATATAAGCAAACTTACGAGTCCTGTCTTATTGCACCGTAACGCTGAAATGCTACCCGATTATCATGGATAGTCTACAGACGCGACTTATCTGCAGCAATTTTTCTCTTTCTCGTTGCTTCAATTTACAGTTCCACGCGCACGTATAGGGTCGCAGATGCTCTTTCCCGCGTACAATTAATTCCAGCATTCGGTTGCATGGCGCCCTTGAAAGCGCTGCTGCGCGGTCCCTTCATATATGAAACGCGATCGCAGTTACACAGGCAGCCACTTGAACTGTCTACTCTGTTTTTTTTTGTTTTTTTTGAGTGCCAATGTTCAGTTCGTTGCAGCAGTGTTGAGTCCCAATCTGCAGCGGCTACGGCATGCGACGGTATACTTAAGTGGCAATGCATCTACGCTGATTCGCTTACTGCTAATGCACATAAGCAGGGGTATTGTGGCACTCATGCTGACATACAAATTACAACGGCTACAGCATTCGGCACTACTTACATGCTAGTACACGTAGACTAATGAAATTATTCGTACATTACATCTAATGCTAATGCATCTAAGGAGAGTTACTGTACTGTTCAGCTCGTGTTTAGATACAAACTGCAATGGCTACAGCATTAGGTACTAATGCATCTAAGATGCTGCACCTAATACTAATGCATCCGAACAATGCTACCAATGCTCATATAGTGCCTAAGCATGGTAACATAGATACGAAGTAACGCATTCTCTACGAGTTACCGCAAATTGCGGCGATAGCGTTACATAGTTTTGGCTCATTCAACAGCGGAAAGAGATTTGGTTACACTTCTTTGCACGTCATCGCGTACCAGTACCACACCACTTGTATCGTTGATAATCGCATAAGTCCGTTTCGCGTCTCAACAGTGACCACAGCTGATACGTTGCGATGGCAGCGACGTAATCGGTAATGTGATAGGGGTAATGTGGCAGCGTTCGATTCTTTCGAACGATGATGCTGGAATGATTTTAGACACCGTGTGGGAAGACAATAGACTGAGCTTCCCGCACCAGCTTGTCGTAACGCAACTGATTTTGACAACGTCTACTTGAGCCTTCTTAATTGTTTATTGGTACACAAGGACTATGCATTTCATTTTGCAGGAACCAACAATAAAATCAAGCCAGTTTTGCGAACTCACCCTGAGCCAAAACCGCGAAAAATACAATATATATATATATATATATTTTTCAGATTTATGAGGTCAAACTGACCTATCGACAATGAGTTTCCGGCACGAAATTCAATAAAGGAGAGTTTAGCCTTTTTTTATCTCAAGTGAGCAACCGTTCTTCCCGCGCCCGATGAAGCAAAATAATGTTTTGAAAGGTTACTGTAATAGTCTAAACTGACTCACTGTTGATCTATGGTAGCCCTTTAAAGGACACTAAAGGCAAACACTTAGTCGACGTGGACTATTCATATGCCATTCCAGAAACCTCGCAACGCTCGTTTTGTGTCAATAAAAGACAGTTTGTGAAATTTCATTTGAAGGGTCCGACTACCTTTATTTCAATTCAAATCTCCCGCACCCAAGCATTCCCACGTGCAACCAAAGTTCCACATGTTCCACAGGAGGTTTTTAAGCGCCACCGGTCATTCAGGCTGCAATGTTGTGTGAAACAAAGTGTTCGATCTTGTAGCTGAAACACTTGCAACGTTCACCCGAGCTCAGCTACAATTGCGACGCGAACAAGAACGTATGTAGATCAGTAATGCTACGCAAGCTGGTGTGCGTTAGTTTTCAGTGAACGGACGGAACCTCTAACAAAATACAGGTGTTTGGAAAACAACCGACATGCCACGGTTCCGTAGTTTCTGTGGCGCTCTGCTTCTAATCACAACGTTCTACGTCGCTCTCCCCGCTGCGGCGCCCGCATTTCGGTGTTCCCGGAAAAAAAATTATGGGGTTTTACGTGCCAAAACCAGTTCTGATTATGAGGCACGCCGTAGTGGGGACTCCGGAATTTGGACCACCTGGGGTTCTTTAACGTGCACCTAAATCTAAGTACACGTGTGTTTTCGCATTTCGCCCCCATCGAAATGCGGCCGCCGTGGCCGGGATTCGATCCCGCGACCTTGTGCTCAGCAGCCCAACACCATAGCCACTGAGCAACCACGGCGGGTGATGTTCCCGGAATGCAAAAGCACACGTGTATTTGTACTCCGCCAAAAAATGTACTTGTAGTGCAGATTTTGTTGCATTGCAAGTGGGGCCGTCGGTGAGCCAATCAGAGGAACCGATGCGCAGATATTATGCGTCAGTCACGCAACCAGCGTAATAATGCACAACGTTTTCACTTCTTTGAGGGGAACTGAACAGACGGCATAGGAAACGCGTGGTTCGCGCACCATCCACAACTATTTTGACGTGAAAACTAAGTTATGTTTTGTCTGGGGGGTCACGTTCTAAACCATATGTGCAGCACAGACGATGTTATTGTGACCGTCAGACATTATAAGGCGAAAGCTTTAGATGACTCATGGGTCGGAAAATCCGACGATCGTCAGGCGTTGTGGCACCAAAAATTTAATTAATTAAATTACGGGGGTTTTACCTGCCAATACCACGATTCATTATGAGGCACGCCGTAGTGGGGGAATCCGGAATATTTTGGACCACCTGGGTTTCTTTAACGTGCACCAAAATCTAAGAAACACGGGTGTTTTCGCCCCATCGAAATACGGCCGCCGTGGCCGGGATTGATCCCGCGGACGTCGTGCTTAGAAGACTAACATCACAGCCACTAAGCAACCACGGCAGGTAACCAAAATTCAAGTGACGTATCAGGTGACGTCCTCAGACACATTAAACAAACAGTTATCATGAGTAGAAGCAAGATCGAGATGACTATGGAGGCTACCAACATAGCCACATTTGGTGACACATGCGCCAGTAAGCCATCTATTTCTTTAACAATAAAAGAGCTAGATTTATCCCTGTTCGAGTTGAGCGGACACCGTTCTAAATAATCAGCATGGCCACAAAAGTGTCTACGTGTGCTTTTCCCGGTTTCGTTCATATTTGTTGAGCAATGTACACGTGTCTTAGAACGTTTTGAGGAGTATAAGTACACTTTCGACAACTGGAAACAAATACGCGCTGGTGAAAGTTGGGCGGTGTGTTTGTCTAATGTGCCTTTCCGTGTCCCTGTCATTCTGGCGGCGCTACAAGAATGTAGACGAAAAAAAAAGAAAGAGAAAGCCACGACCGTTCTAACGTGCCATTAACCACGCATAACCAGTGGCGACCTCAAGGCCACCGAAGAAGAGAACAGGTAAAGAGAAAACAAGTAATATGAAGTAACAACACATTTGAAGGAGAATGTCAAAGTAATTTAATGAATGTCTCGTGAGTGCGCAGGCTTTTGCCTTCATCCTCTTTATCGTGTACTGAAGTGACTGTCAACGTTTTTTGTAAAGGCGAACCAAGACAGCAAAAACATTTGAGGGAGTTACCCTTATGCAAGCAGTAATCAAGAACTCACCCTTCAGCCACCCTATTGCGGAACCCACTCAGTATAGGCACGAATACTTGGCACGCCTGAGCCGTTCCTGAATGAGCGCTGAATACACTGTGCCCATTCCCATATGAACAGCCGCAATTCAGTCGACGTTTCCTCGCCTATTCTGTCACAGCCTTCGTTTAAAATTTGATCAGTGGTAAATATTTAGTACCACTTTGGACGAGACTGTTTTCCTTATGTTCAAGGTATTTTCTGAACACGCGGCCTCTGGAATGTGAAGAGTGAGGTGTTTTAGCTCTGTTTGCCTGTCTTCATCTTTGCGATTTCTCTCCTCTTTCCTTTCCGAAAATTCTAAAATTTTCTAACCAGGGTCCGCATTCTCTGACGCTTCCGTTCTCGAAGAATTCGCTTTGCGAGCAGCGATTGGTGGCCACCTGGGTGACGCCATCGCCTCGGCACGCACACGCATAATATGACGACGTCACGCACATGTCAATCTTGCGGCTACCGAATTAGCGTCTGCTACGAAGCGAAGTGGTGCGAGGTGCTTCGATGTGATTCGAAGGCGCTGTATGACGCGTGCAGAGCCCGTGCGTGCCGTGTGCACCGGCGAGATCGGTGTTCCTGGCAAAATGGCGGCGATGGTGATCCCTGTGGCCCGTGCGTTCGTGCTTTTAGCGAGCATCCGTGAGAGACAACGACGACCTCGACATCGAAAAGACGCGTTTCAGATGGCAGACGAAGAATTCACGAGGCAAATATTTTTTTATTTACCAAGAAGCGTTCCTAATTTGCTACATTTACCTTGGTTTTGACGTTCACTTCAAGAAAAAAAAACTGCACACCGATTGGCCTCTGCCCTTCCTCACGTTCTAATTACGTCAGCGGACCGCCAAAACGTGACGCCACCACCAAACTGAATTCTTCGAAAACCGAAACATTACAGAATACGGCCCCTGGAGCACACCACTTCTCCAAATTAAATAACAACTCGGGATTCTTTTTGGGTTTGTAGTGATTCCAGAACGCAAAAATGTGGCAGAACACATTTCACGATGAATGTGATGCGATTAGCAATAAGGCAATGTATTGCGCCACACAGTATAGCCAATGCGGAAACGCCTCATGTATGGAGCGATTGTGCAGCCGCGGTACTTTCTGGCGCTTCTCTATATAAACAAGCTGCCTAATCCAGTGGCGCATCGGTGAAGTCCACGCTTTTGTCAATACACCATTAAGACGCACTTGTCTGACGTGGGTTTGCTACCACCCAGCAACAGATAAATTTGAGGTGGTTTTTGGTGTGATTAGCACTCTTCGGGTACTTCAGGCACTTTGGGGGGGGGGTGCGGTCTCTCTATCTAATGTATCTACCTAACTGTCTGTCTATCTGTGTCTCTAACTGTTTTCCCGCCAACTTGGCTCACTGGGTAGTCCATTCTCTACTGGGTGGATCATTGAGCTGCTGCTCTGAGGAAACCGGGATCGAAACCATCCACCGGACCAACTTGGGTCACTGGGTATGTGCCACGAGATATGCGCCCCTCTTAGATGAGCCTCTTTTATGCCAACTTGAGTCACGGGCTATGCGCCATTGGGTATAGGCCGTTCTTAAAAGTAACGCGTTGACGACAACTGGGTAAATATGTGCCATATGGTAGTGTCGCTCTTCAATGACGAGGAAAATAATTTAATATTTTTCGGTGTTGGGCGGAGTGGCACCCGCGTCATAATATCCATACACACTTGAGTGATGATATATTCGCCCACGCGCCACGGGAATGGCGTAGCGTACCGAGAGGTAAGTGCACCCGCCACGGTGGCTCGGTCAGTCAAGGCGTTGCGCGTGCTAAGCACGAGGTTGCGGAATCGAATCCCGGCCGCGGCGGCCGTATTTCGATAGAGGCGAAATGCGAAAAACGCCGTGTGCTTGCGTTGTAGTGCACGTTAAAGAACCCCAGGTGGTCAAAATTATTCCGGAGCTTTCCACTATGGCGTGCCTCACAATCATAACTGGTTCTGGCACGTAAAAACCCCAGAAAGAAAGATAAAAAAATGCGAGAGAGCATTCCGGTGGCATAGACGCCTTATACTTACCGTGTTTCGACGGTTGGAATACGCTGCGTCGATACCTTACTATAGAATGATAATCGAATTAGTTTTACCCTTCATAGTGAGATGGGTTTTGGGGGATTTTAATTCATTACCATTCATAGGGTACTTGTGCGCTTTCCGGGGGCCAAGTATCTATCTATGTTGTATATATGTAGGTTTTCCCACCTACCGTTTTCCTGGGTCACTGGGTAGTCCGGGGTCGAATGAGTAGCGCATCAGACCGCTGTGTTGAGGTAACGCCCTTACGAAAATGAATTTAGAGTTCCTTTAGAACTCCTAATGAGTTCCTATGAAGTCAAAAGGACTCTATGGAACTCGCGCTCTATAGAGTCGTATCCATATAGAATCTCTATACGAAGTTTAAAGCAACCTGTCTAAGAAACATGTCATTTCACACACAATAAAGTGCAATAAAGGGTGTATTGACGTTATATGTACTGAATTCTATAAAGTATTTTTTAAAGAACGTCTTTAGAACTTCTAATGTGGCCTCTCTATAGAATGGCTTTCTATAGGCTTTCTATAGACGTTCTATAGAGGGTTATTGATATCTTATGTACTAAATTCTGTAGAAAAACGTTTATGGAACGTTTTTAGCACTTCTAATGCGGCTTGTCTATAGACTGGCTCTCCATTCGCCCTCTACAAACGTTCTGTAGAGGGTGTATTGATATCTTATGTACTAAATTCTATAGAAGAACGTTTATAGAACGTTTTTAGCACTTCTAATGTCACCTATCTATAGACAGCTTCTCCATTCGCTCTCTATAAATGTTCTATATAGGGTGTGTCGACATCATATGTACTCAATTCTATAGAAGAATGCTTATAGAACGTTTTTAACCCTTCTAATGCGGCCTGTCTATAGACTGGCTCTCCATTCGCCCTCTATAAAAGTTTTATAGAGGTTGCATTTACATCATATGTACTAAATTCTATAGAAGAATGTTTATAGAAAATTTCTCGCACTTCTAATGTGTTCTGTCTATACAGCGGCTCTCTTTTCCCGCTTTGTAAGCATTCTTCAGGGTGTTTCAATTACCTTGTGCCAAACATAAAAAATATGCAAATGCAATGTAGCTGGAGAGATACCAAAATAATGTTTGCCGTCGCCCTCAGATACTCAAATTATTTTTACATTCCGCCTAATTCGATATTTAGTCTTAATTAATTAATCAACTTCTCAAATATTTTAATTAGATGAAAATTGTCAATCAGAAAATTGCAGAGCACCATGAAATACTGCCGACACATATTTCTGTTGCTCAATACGTGCTGTATAAAAGTGTTGTTCCGAGTATGAAAGAAGCCCGCGAATACACGCAAAGTGCCTCGAGCGGCCAGTCGCGCGGCAGTATTTCAGAAGTTGAATAATTATTTAAGACTAATTATCTAATTAGGTGGAATGCAAAAAAATGATGCGAGTATCTCCAAGCGACGGCTAACAACATTACCTTGGTTCGGTTAGTTCGGTCCAGCTACGTGGCATTTGCAGATTTTTAAAGTTTGGCTCAAGTTACGTGAAACACCGTGTATGGAGGGTGTATTGACAGCATATGTATTAAATTCTATAGAACAATGTTATGGAATGTTCGTAGCACTTCTATTGTGGCATATAGACTGGCCCTCAATTCCCACTCTATAAGCGTTCTATAGTGTGTGTATTCGCATATGCACTGAATTCTATAGAGGAACGTTTATAGGACGCTTAAAGAAGCTACCGTGCGGCCTGTCTATAGAATGACTTTATATTTGCACTCTATAAACGTTTCAATAGGAGGTGTCGAATACTGCTGAATAACATCTCAAAGTGTCTTTTAACTCGAAAAGACAACAGTGCACCCATGCAAATTTTTGTGCTTGCAACAAATGATGTGAAAAAAATGATATACGCTAGTTCAGAGAGAATTGGACAACTTGATTTGCCTTTAACGTGGTGGGAGGCCCTCAGCAGAGAACGTACTGAGATATTGACACATAATAGTAAGATTCACGTACTGTAACACGTTTAGATATTTGCTTATCGCTCGATGTACAGAGCTGTTGCTAAGCTCTTGTAAAATTTCCACTCGCGCCAATTTCCAAGGAATAAAAAGCCTGATTATTTCAAACCCATTTCATAGGTTTTTACTATCAAGCAAGAGCATCTTTACAATCACTGAAGAAGGCGAACAAAACGAAAAGCGAAATTACACAAAGTAACGTCAACGAAGCGCATTGTGGTTTCTATCGCCGATGCAGGTAAATCACTAAGACGACCAAGGAACACATAAACAAAACTAAGCGTAAGCAGCCACGTCTATCTGCTGGAACGCAGTGACTGCAGCACTTGGCAGAAAACACACTGAACGCCGCCACACATTTTGGCCTACGTCACTAAAATGCGACGCATGCACGCTGCTGAGACACGCGGTTTTTTCGAGGAATCTTCGTAGGTCGTACGATACTCGGAGAAGTCACGAACGACATGAGTGCAATCCGCGCACGATAAACACACCGACACGAAAGCAAGATACGGACGACATGGGTAAACCTGCGCCACACGAGCAAAATTAAGAACCATCGTATATTTGTTGCTTTGCGACGGACAATTACAAAGCGCACGGAAACATCGTACACTGCCATGTGTACCTCCGAGATTGTGTCAAAAATTTCTGGGCTACATTTAATGTTGAAGACCGCAGGAAGCTACTTAAAACGAAGTTACGGCGCAGGTAGCGCTGCTAACGGCTGCGGGAAATGTCATTTAGGTGCTTTAAGACAGGTGATCGGAGTTGAAATCGTTCAAATCACGCCCCAGCGACGGATTCCTCAGGATCACATAACCAGATCTCGAAGGCCATGCTTTTGAAGGCTGCTTGCGGCATAAGCGATTCAAAAGCGAGAACAGGTTGCGGAATTTCTTCCTGCGCTAAACTGTAGCGTACGATATAGACTGGTCGATGGTTCTTTTTGTCTCGCAACGTATATACGTAATTGGGCACAAAATGGCAAAAAACGTGCTGTAGGGGTTATTATTGCTTGCATCACGGATGCCACAACAGCCTCACAAGTATACAGACGGCGCTGGCGACGCCGGTCCCACGAGACCGGTAAAATAAGGCGTGTTGTTATTCCTCCGTCTTGAATGTGCCGGTTGGTAGTGCACGCTGCTTCGATGTGTTTGTTTGATCGTGTGTTTTGTAGCGTTAGCTACACTGGCCTAGCCAAGCCCGTTTCGCGCGGCACATCAAGAGCCGTGCTGCGCATGCGCAAGGATCAGTGATGTCATACGGCTTGCGCACCGGTGCCACCGGAGCCGGCACCTCTCGCGCACTCCGCCGCCGCCGCGAGTGACTCACCGCCGCCGGTCTGCGCATTCCAGAGGAGTGACGTCGTAGCCGTGGTAGACGCACTGGCGCCCAGTGATGTTCCGTGCAGGGAATTTTCCCTTTTTCAGGGAATTTTCAGCCGTCATTTTGGATAAAAGGGAAAAAGGGAATCTTCGCAATATTGCAGGGAATTTCTGGAATGGTGAAATTCCCCCATAATGTCCAAAACATAGCGACACGATGCGCTTTCGGATTCTGCAATTGTTTCCGGCGCATGCAGCAGGCAAAAGCATAGCCTTTGAGATTCGTTATTGTTACTTATATAAAGCGATTTCTTGTTTACTTTGCGTGTTTGATTCGGAACCAACATTTCCACAACGTATTCACAGCACATGGGCTCCGAGATTGCTACGTGACATCGTAGTGGAAGAGCTTATTGTTTCGTTATGAATGGGCAACAAGCCACAAGCATCCAATCCAAAGAATAATCAAAATAGGAGCAGAGGAGCGGCAATCGGATGTTTATTTGAACGTTTTGCTTGCGTCAGTTGTTTTGTCATAAACTATGGGCTCCGATGACAGCATGGATGACGGCTCCGGACCATCAAATCCTAAACAGGCAAAGCAAACGAGAAAAAAGTTCGTGAAGTTGTTTCGCTCGGAGTGGCTCAGCATGCCGGAATTTAAAGGATGGCTTGTAGAGCACACGACTACCGGGGCGAAGTGCAAAGCCTGTGGCGTGACAATCAAGTGCGGTAAGAGCGATCTTCTGAAGCATGCTAAAACCACGAAACACCTGGCAGCAATAAGATATAATTCGTTAGTGCAGGGAAAAATCCGGGGATTTTTTTAGACATATGCAGGGAAAAATGCCCGAAATAGGGAATTTTCATGTCTCGGAAAGGGAATTTTTAGGCGCAGTACGGAACATCACTGCTGGCGCCGGCGCGCTCGCTGTGCAGTCGCCGTCTGACACTGCGCTGGAGCCGCTGCGCTTCTGACTGGCGTTTGTGTGTGTCATTGGAGCAGCAGTAAGCATGACAATCAAGCTAATCATTGACAATCTAGACAACCAGGAAAGCTAAGAATAATCAGCTGAACCTTTGCTAACGCTACGTATATCCTGGCATAGCCGAGCTAAGCCACTGCAACGTTTTTTAGGTTTGCCGTAAGGAAATGTGGTGTAGTTCGCGTGCACGAAAGTGCCGGAAGATATCCTGCGTCTGGCTCCAAACTCGCCGTATGCGTGGCGCGCCAGGCAAATGCGGACCAACGATTTTCATGCCGTGGAGTGTGTTCCCTTTGTCTTGGGTGGTCGTGGAAAGTTTTATAGACGTCGCAATGAAATGTGTATTATTAGCGTGCCTCTGCTCGTCCATTACGCAACGGCATGTATGCTGGGATCAAAATCGTCGACGCAGCACTCGCAACTCGGAGAGCTCTTTTCGATCTCATCGTACTGTTCAAAAGGTAAGCAATCGTACTTGGTAACTACACATGTGTTGTGCGTGCTTATCGTGTGCATAGAGTGCCTTGCGGACGTAGGAAATAGAACACCCACGACAACAGTGAAACCTGTGCTGATGCTTGCGGCGCACTGGTTGTCAGAATTTGGTTACGCAAATTTGTTGCCACAATGCGGAATTGATAATCCTGATAAGCGTTTTCTTCCGCTGAGATAGGTTACGTTCGGAAATCATCGTGTTCATATTGCGAACCTGTGCGTGAGCTCCCGGCTCCAATTGTGTAGTAACGATCCACCTGCGTCTTCACCGATTATTTCAATGACGTTTCCTTGCTTATAAATGCTTCGACGTTGTGGATAATCTCTGCTTACGAGGTTTTAGGTTTACGAGCAGCAGGAAAAAAAAATGTTAGCCAATCACAGCTTGCTACTTACTAGTATAGCTTTCTTTTCATGACAAGCTGTGTTGACATAACTTTGACATAAATAAACATGACAGAGGAAAGTTGCTTAATCTAAATAATAAAAAAACGACTCTAAAAAATTTTAAAATACATTGTAATGTGCAGGTGCGACGTGCCCAAAATTTTACTTTGATGAAATATTATCAAGACATTCAATAATTTCGACCTTTTGCTCTCTTGCCATCCTGTACTAGTGCAGACATTGTTTTCGTGACCATTTTAGGTGTTCCTTGCATGTGTTCATGATATGGCAGCTTTATTGTTCCGCTGCTATAAGCTAACACAGAACTCATTTTGTAGTGGTGAGGCCGTGGCCCGCAACAGTGTCCACTAAAAGGAGGAGCCCCCAGAAATGCAGACCCCATATGAGTGCCTGCAGCAGCACGGCTGGATGCTCATGTCAGGTATGTATGAAATGTACATGTTCCAACAAAGTTGTATCTTGGTATCATTCATGGTTCAGTTTAGCGACACATTATTACGCAGTTTACTGAAAAGGATAAATATTTGTGCAACTGTATTCAACTTACATGAGTGCGTAAAGATTATGCACACATTATCTGTTTTAGTAGAAAACTAGACCTAACATGTCCTGGTGTTTAGTATTTTTTCCTGCATAAATTGCTTGCCTGCAAGATAAATTTTATTTTGCTTAGTACACGGTATGTTTATCGCT
This sequence comes from Dermacentor silvarum, assembly GCF_013339745.2. Taxonomy (NCBI): domain Eukaryota; kingdom Metazoa; phylum Arthropoda; class Arachnida; order Ixodida; family Ixodidae; genus Dermacentor; species Dermacentor silvarum. The sequence goes on along the minus strand of NC_051154.1, from coordinate 342,633,572 downwards.
TTTAGTTTAGTTATATTGTCTTAAACGTTTCTATGCTGTCGCATTTATTTCCATTTTTCCTGTTTGTGCTACAAGCTGATGCAGTTACCTGTGCATGTAAGCCTTGTAGTGTAGTTTGCCAAATATGTCACAAGTCGCACGCCAGCGTGGACACCATTGTTTATCATTAATATCTTGCCAGGTATTTCTGTCTTGTTCCCAGAACAACTGTGTCTGGCAAATACATTTGATTAGCTTGAATTCGCTGAAAATAAATTATGAAGGTGAGTTCGCTCTGCTCAGTTCCTCAGTAATAATAGGCAGACTGATTTTCATCCCTTGTCATCTAGAAAGATATCTTTTTTCCTGCATTATAATGAGAGCTGGCTAACACATGTCTTCTTATTATGTGGCATGCCTCACTGATTTCTCGTTTAATTTTCAGGTGGGTGGAAAAGAGATGAACAATCTTAATCCTACATTATGCCCTGTTGTGACAATGCATGGCCAAGTTGGACAAGCATACTGGTCTTTTGAGTGAAATATGGTCATCTCTTAGGCAGATGTTTAGGCACGGCCAGTTTGCACTATGTAAGTTTGACCACATGTGAAAGGAATACAGTACACTACCTGGTGGTGCACATAATAGACAGATTTGGTGGTATTTCTCACCGAGGCAGCCGCCCTTGCCTGCGTGCCTTCTCAGTTCGCTTACGGACTGCCATGCATATCCTGCCTGCTTATTTTTCGTTAGAAATAGTATATGCATAGGAGTCTACAAGTGAACTAAGAATGCACCCTGGCCAGGGACTTGCTTTAAAAGATACCATGAAATTTGTCTTGTGTCGTCAGGGGTAGCGTTGTCTATTTCTGTGATCATAGCATATTGGTCAAACGTACATGGGGCAGACTGCCAGTGCCTCAACATGCGCCTTGGAGACAAAATTATGCGGACCAGGGGTTGAGTGATAAAGCCGATTTTTCCTCTACCTGTGAAAGCAATGGGAAATTGAGAACGGGGGGGGGGCGCAGTCCAAACTTGGCATTTCACACTTTTCAGTATACTCTCAATTCAAGTTTGTGCTTGTTAATTACAAAGACATTCAGTATCTTGGCGACCTTGTGGTCCATATACTTGCTCACGAGCGTGCATACACTGATTGTAGATTAGAAATTGGTGATTGTTTCGATAACTAAAAAAATCCACCATCATATTATCCACCATTTTTGTGCAAAAAACCAAAAAACAAATGATTTTCAATTGTATTTTGCAGGCTTCACCATGGCGGAGTACCAGGCGGAACCAACGAGGTTAAAAAACTAGCCTTTCCTCGCTGCTTTAGGGAAGTGAAAATAGGGCGATCATGTAAGAATGAACTTGCAACATGTGAGCAGTAGCCAAGCTCCATACAGGTCATGCTGGTGGTATGCTGGAATGCTGAGACAAACGACATTATTTATTTATTTACGTAATAAATTATTACATTTCTTTGTTTATACCTTACTAAAGCCTTATGCCTCCAGGAAGGAATTAGGTAAAATGAGAAAGCATTATTACATCAAAGTAAACACGTTATTAAAAAAAGCGCCATTCGCATAGCACAAGCATGATGTAACATTTTTATTCAGGTGACATTTTATACAAATCCACGAAAATTTCAAGAAACGAAGCAAGTTAACAACTTACTAAAAAAACGATATCACAGTTCTGTTAGTTGCACCTAATCCATACAACAACTTGGCCAAATTGACTTATCGTACATTGCTCTAAAAACAATCATTAATTTGTGAGTAGGACGTGCAAAATGCTTATAAACATTGGAGCATTTCACGTAAGCTGTAAATTCATATATCAAATTCCTTGACTTAAGACATAGCTGATCCAGTCTGCAGAACTGCGATATGTGTTTTATTGAGGAGTCGGGGATTATTAAACTTCGTGCTTTTACTTTCTTTAAACTGCCTATTTTCAATAATTTTACTTTAGGCTCTGAATTGAAATTCTTCCTACAACCGCTACGACCTTAACTTTCTCAAATGCTACAAATTTAATTCAAAATGCCCTGTGGTTGTCTCAAAGCCATTAGGAATTTCACACGTATTTAAGGAGGGAAATCTGAGTTGGTCCTTAGCTAAGCTCGAGGCCAATTCCACTTGCAGAACAGAATTGTGGTTGCTAGTTTTTTTCAAATTGTGCAATTTTCAACCATTCTTAATAAAAATTGATGGCCTAAATGTAAGTAACACAATTAAAAATGTTTTAAATGTAACAAAACATCATCAAGTTTAGTACCGTGGTTGCCGAGAAAACGATTTCACCTATTCCACATGCATAGGAGCTCCTGCGCTAAATCGTTTTCTTAGGTATTGTGTGCATCAGTCATGTTTGTATTTCCCACCATAATTTTGAATATTGGGCCGATCTCAAAACTTCCCTATAACAACATCAAGCTTTTTAAGCTTTGTACAATATGATGCACTTCTCTAGGAGCACCACTATTTGCTCCATTTTTACAAGGACTGCCAGTGTTCTTTTTACACTTCAACATAGGCCAGAATGCTGTGTTTTATAAGTTTAGTAGGTTTTGCGGAGCTGACGCATAACATTGCAGTGCACATATATTTGTGCACATCATATGAATCTACTTTCAGGCTTTAGTATCCACCATTTATTGTGCACTGCTGGAACAGCAGGTCCTTCTGCAGTTTTAATGCGAAGCTTTCTTGTCTTAGACAGCCTGATTTTCTCAGATTTCAACTCCAGTCAAGTCTGCCACAAATTCTTTTCCTGTATTCGTATGTTAGCACCACCAGCTTGATCCGTGAAGCGCCTTGGCAGCTACAGTTGCAAGTTCTAGGCTGAAGCATGTATGCAGACTGTTCTGAAGTGTGTATGTAGTATGTATGATGCATGTATCTAGTCTGAGTGCAATAAACATTTAAAACAGATCACTTTGTGGTTGTAGTGCCTATTATTTTTGACACTGCATTTACTGTAATCGTTAATGCCTACAGTACAGTTCTCTAGAACTCAGCAAGTACAAACACATTACAACATCGACATAGGTTTATAGAGATTTGTCTTTTGGGGTCTGTAAAGCAACTGCAGAGAAATGTTCTAAAGAAATTGGTCTTTAGCATCTTTAAAGGAACTCCGTAGAAACGCTCCATAGAAATTTGTCTTTACAATCTTAAAAGGAACTCCATAGCAATGTTCTATAGAAATTTGTCTTTAGGATCTTAAAGGAACTCCGTAGGAATGTTCTTTAGAATTGCGTCTTTAAGATCTTAAAAGGAACTCGGTAGGAATGTTATAGAATTGTGTCTTCAGAGTTCATATAAGAATGCGGTGGCCAATACAAACTGTTGGAACTCTATGGAAAATTCATAAGGAGTAAAAATAAACACAATAGAATTCTATCGACAAGTTCAAAAGACTTTCTAAAAAGACACATTAAAATTTTTGTAAGGGCGGGGCTCAAAACCAACAATCGAACCAACTTGGCTCACTGCGTACGTGCCGCTCTTCAACGAACCACTTTCACGCCGACATGGTCGCCGTAGTTGCGGGACTGCGTAGGTACCGCTGGTGGAAGAAATCGTTGACGCCGGCTTGAAGCACTGGGTGGTGCCATTCGGTCTGTGCCGGTGTTCAATGAACGTCTTTTATGCATCTTGGGTGACAAGGTATGTGCCGTTGGGTGTGGGCGCCTCTTCAATGAACCTCTCGCCACTTTAGTCACCGATTTTGGCACTGAGTGGGCGGCAAGCGACGGAACAATTCTCAGCGTTCGCTCGGCGCGCTACGCATTTCGGAGCCCTCGCGCAGAATTCGCGGTGGCGGCGGTACGTCGACTTTCAAAGATGGCTTTCATAATAAGGAAACGCTTCCAGTTTGTTCGTCCTACTGAATTTAAAATTAAAATTATGGGATTTTACGTGCCAAAACCACGATCTGATTATGAGGCACGCCGTAGTGGGGGACTCCGGAAATTTGGACCACCTGGGGTCTTTAACGTGCACCTAAATCTAAGTACACGTGTGTTTTCGCATTTCGCCCCCATCGAAAATGCGGCCGCCGAGGCCGGGATTCGATCCCGCGACCTTGTGCTCAGCAGCCCAACACCATAGCCACTGAGCAACCACGGCGGGGATGTTCCCGGAATGCAAAAGCACACGTGTATTTGTACTCCGCCAAAAAATGTACTTGTAGTGCAGATTTTGTTGCATTGCAAGTGGGGCCGCGTGAGCCAATCAGAGGAACCGATGCGCAGATATTATGCGTCAGTCACGCAACCAGCGTAATAATGCACAACGTTTTCACTTCTTTGAGGGGAACTGAACAGACGGCATAGGAAACGCGTGGTTCGCGCACCATCCACAACTATTTTGACGTGAAACTAAGTTATGTTTTGTCTGGGGGGTCACGTTCTAAAACCATATGTGCAGCACAGACGATGTTGACCGACACATTATAAGGCGAAAGCTTTAGATGACTCATGGGTCGGAAAATCCGACGATCGTCAGGCGTTGTGGCACCAAAATTTAATTAATTAAATTACGGGGGTTTTACCTGCCAATACCACGATTTCATTATGAGGCACGCCGTAGTGGGGGAATCCGGAATATTTTGGACCACCTGGGGTTCTTTAACGTGCACCAAAATCTAAGAACACGGGTGTTTTCGCCCCATCGAAATACGGCCGCCGTGGCCGGGATTTGATCCCGCGACGTCGTGCTTAGAAGACTAACATCACAGCCACTAAGCAACCACGGCAGGTAACCAAAATTCAAGTGACGTATCAGGTGACGTCTCAGACACATTAAACAAACAGTTATCATGAGTAGAAGCAAGATCGAGATGACTATGGAGGCTACCAACATAGCCACATTTGGTGACACATGCGCCAGTAAGCCATCTATTTCTTTAACAATAAAAGAGCTAGATTATCCCTGTTCGAGTTGAGCGGACACCGTTCTAAATAATCAGCATGGCCACAAAAGTGTCTACGTGTGCTTTTCCCGGTTTCGTTCATATTTGTTGAGCAATGTACACGTGTCTTAGAACGTTTTGAGGAGTATAAGTACACTTTCGACAACTGGAAACAAATACGCTGGTGAAAGTTGGGCGGTGTGTTTGTCTAATGTGCCTTTCCGTGTCCCTGTCATTCTGGCGGCGCTACAAGAATGTAGACGAAAAAAAAAGAAAGAGAAAGCCACGACCGTTCTAACGTGCCATTAACCACGCATAACCAGTGGCGACTCAAGGCCACCGAAGAAGAGAACAGGTAAAGAGAAAACAAGTAATATGAAGTAACAACACATTTGAAGGAGAATGTCAAAGTAATTTAATGAATGTCTCGTGAGTGCGCAGGCTTTTGCCTTCATCCTCTTTATCGTGTACTGAAGTGACTGTCAACGTTTTTTGTAAAGGCGAACCAAGACAGCAAAAACATTTGAGGGAGTTACCCTTATGCAAGCAGTAATCAAGAACTCACCCTTCAGCCACCCTATTGCGGAACCCATCAGTATAGGCACGAATACTTGGCACGCCTGAGCCGTTCCTGAATGAGCGCTGAATACACTGTGCCCATTCCCATATGAACAGCCGCAATTCAGTCGACGTTTCCTCGCCTATTCTGTCACAGCCTTCGTTTAAAATTTGATCAGTGGTAAATATTTAGTACCACTTTGGACGAGACTGTTTTCCTTATGTTCAAGGTATTTTCTGAACACGCGGCCTCTGGAATGTGAAGAGTGAGGTGTTTTAGCTCTGTTTGCCTGTCTTCATCTTTGCGATTTCTCTCCTCTTTCCTTTCCGAAAATTCTAAAATTTTCTAACCAGGGTCCGCATTCTCTGACGCTTCCGTTCTCGAAGAATTCGCTTTGCGAGCAGCGATTGGTGGCCACCTGGGTGACGCCATCGCCTCGGCACGCACACGCATAATATGACGACGTCACGCACATGTCAATCTTGCGGCTACCGAATTAGCGTCTGCTACGAAGCGAAGTGGTGCGAGGTGCTTCGATGTGATTCGAAGGCGCTGTATGACGCGTGCAGAGCCCGTGCGTGCCGTGTGCACCGGCGAGATCGGTGTTCCTGGCAAAATGGCGGCGATGGTGATCCCTGTGGCCCGTGCGTTCGTGCTTTTAGCGAGCATCCGTGAGAGACAACGACGACCTCGACATCGAAAAGACGCGTTTCAGATGGCAGACGAAGAATTCACGAGGCAAATATTTTTTATTTACCAAGAAGCGTTCCTAATTGCTACATTTTACCTTGGTTTTTGACGTTCACTTCAAGAAAAAAAAACTGCACACGATGGCCTCTGCCCTTCCTCACGTTCTAATTACGTCAGCGGACCGCCAAAACGTGACGCCACCACCAAACTGAATTCTTCGAAAACCGAAACATTACAGAATACGGCCCCTGGAGCACACCACTTCTCCAAATTAAATAACAACTCGGGATTCTTTTTGGGTTTGTAGTGATTCCAGAACGCAAAAATGTGGCAGAACACATTTCACGATGAATGTGATGCGATTAGCAATAAGGCAATGTATTGCGCCACACAGTATAGCCAATGCGGAAACGCCTCATGTATGGAGCGATTGTGCAGCCGCGGTACTTTCTGGCGCTTCTCTATATAAACAAGCTGCCTAATCCAGTGGCGCATCGGTGAAGTCCACGCTTTTGTCAATACACCATTAAGACGCACTTGTCTGACGTGGGTTTGCTACCACCCAGCAACAGATAAATTTGAGGTGGTTTTTGGTGTGATTAGCACTCTTCGGGTACTTCAGGCACTTTGGGGGGGGGGGGTGCGGTCTCTCTATCTAATGTATCTACCTAACTGTCTGTCTATCTGTGTCTCTAACTGTTTTCCCGCCAACTTGGCTCACTGGGTAGTCCATTCTCTACTGGGTGGATCATTGAGCTGCTGCTCTGAGGAAACCGGGATCGAAACCATCCACCGGACCAACTTGGGTCACTGGGTATGTGCCACGAGATATGCGCCCCTCTTAGATGAGCCTCTTTTATGCCAACTTGAGTCACGGGCTATGCGCCATTGGGTATAGGCCGTTCTTAAAAGTAACGCGTTGACGACAACTGGGCTAAATATGTGCCATATGGTAGTGTCGCTCTTCAATGACGAGGAAAATAATTTAATATTTTTCGGTGTTGGGCGGAGTGGCACCCGCGTAATATACCATACACACTTGAGTGATGATATATTCGCCCACGCGCCACGGGAATGGCGTAGCGTACCGAGAGGTAAGTGCACCCGCCACGGTGGCTCGGTCAGTCAAGGCGTTGCGCTGCTAAGCACGAGGTTGCGGAATCGAATCCCGGCCGCGGCGGCCGTATTTCGATAGAGGCGAAATGCGAAAAACGCCCGTGTGCTTGCGTTGTAGTGCACGTTAAAGAACCCCAGGTGGTCAAAATTATTCCGGAGCTTTCCACTATGGCGTGCCTCACAATCATAACTGGTTCTGGCACGTAAAAACCCCAGAAAGAAAGATAAAAAAATGCGAGAGAGCATTCCGGTGGCATAGACGCCTTATACTTACCGTGTTTCGACGGTTGGAATACGCTGCGTCGATACCTTACTATAGAATGATAATCGAATTAGTTTTACCCTTCATAGTGAGATGGGTTTTGGGGGATGTTAATTCATTACCACTTCATAGGTTACTTGTGCGCTTTCCGGGGGCCAGTATCTATCTATGTTTGTATATATGTAGGTTTTCCCACCTACCGTTTCCTGGGTCACTGGGTAGTCGGGGGCGAATGAGTAGCGCATAGACCGCTGGTTGAGGTAACGCCCTTACGAAAATGAATTTAGAGTTCCTTTAGAACTCCTAATGAGTTCCTATGAAGTCAAAAAGGACTCTATTGGAACTCGCGCTCTATAGAGTCGTATCATATAGAATCTCTATACGAAGTTTAAAGCAACCTGTCTAAGAAACATGTCATTTCACACACAATAAAAGTGCAATAAAGGGTGTTATTGACGTTATATTACTGAATTCTATAAAGTATTTTTTAAAGAACGTCTTTAGAACTTCTAATGTGGCCTCTCTATAGAATGGCTTTCTATAGGCTTTCTATAGACGTTCTATAGAGGGTTATGATATCTTATGTACTAAATTCTGTAGAAAAACGTTTATGGAACGTTTTTAGCACTTCTAATGCGGCTTGTCTATAGACTGGCTCTCCCATTCGCCCTCTACAAACGTTCTGTAGAGGGTGTATTGATATCTTATGTACTAAATTCTATAGAAGAACGTTTATAGAACGTTTTTAGCACTTCTAATGTCACCTATCTATAGACAGCTTCTCCATTCGCTCTCTATAAATGTTCTATAGAGGGTGTGTCGACATCATATGTACTCAATTCTATAGAAGAATGCTTATAGAACGTTTTTAACCCTTCTAATGCGGCCTGTCTATAGACTGGCTCTCCATTCGCCCTCTATAAAAGTTTTATAGAGGTTGCATTTACATCATATGTACTAAATTCTATAGAAGAATGTTTATAGAAAATTTCTCGCACTTCTAATGTGTTCTGTCCTATACAGCGGCTCTCTTTTCCCGCTTTGTAAGCATTCTTCAGGGTGTTTCAATTACCTTGTGCCAAACATAAAAATATGCAAATGCAATGTAGCTGGAGAGATACCCAAAATAATGTTTGCCGTCGCCCTCAGATACTCAAATTATTTTTACATTCCGCCTATTCGATATTTAGTCTTAATTAATTAATCAACTTCTCAAATATTTTAATTAGATGAAAATTGTCAATCAGAAAATTGCAGAGCACCATGAAATACTGCCGACACATATTTCTGTTGCTCAATACGTGCTGTATAAAGTGTTGTTCCGAGTATGAAAGAAGCCCGCGAATACACGCAAAGTGCCTCGAGCGGCCAGTCGCGCGGCAGTATTTCAGAAGTTGAATAATTATTTAAGACTAATTATCTAATTAGGTGGAATGCAAAAAATGATGCGAGTATCTCCAAGCGACGGCTAGCAACATTACCTTGGTTCGGTTAGTTCGGTCCAGCTACGTGGCATTTGCAGATTTTTAAAGTTTGGCTCAAGTTACGTGAAACACCGTGTATGGAGGGTGTATTGACAGCATATGTATTAAATTCTATAGAACAATGTTATGGAATGTTCGTAGCACTTCTATTGTGGCATATAGACTGGCCCTCAATTCCCACTCTATAAGCGTTCTATAGTGTGTGTATTCGCATATGCACTGAATTCTATAGAGGAACGTTTATAGGACGCTTAAAGAAGCTACCGTGCGGCCTGTCTATAGAATTACTTTATATTTGCACTCTATAAACGTTTCAATAGGAGGTGTCGAATACTGCTGAATAACATCTCAAAGTGTCTTTTTAACTCGAAAAGACAACAGTGCACCCATGCAAATTTTTGTGCTTGCAACAAATGATGTGAAAAAAATGATATACGCTAGTTCAGAGAGAATTGGACAACTTGATTTGCCTTTAACGTGGTGGGAGGCCCTCAGCAGAGAACGTACTGAGATATTGACACATAATAGTAAGATTCACGTACTGTAACACGTTTAGATATTTTGCTTTATCGCTCGATGTACAGAGCTGTTGCTAAGCTCTTGTAAAATTTCCACTCGCGCCAATTTCCAAGGAATAAAAAGCCTGATTATTTCAAACCCATTTCATAGGTTTTTACTATCAAGCAAGAGCATCTTTACAATCACTGAAGAAGGCGAACAAAACGAAAAGCGAAATTACACAAAGTAACGTCAACGAAGCGCATTGTGGTTTCTATCGCCGATGCAGGTAAATCACTAAGACGACCAAGGAACACATAAACAAAACTAAGCGTAAGCAGCCACGTCTATCTGCTGGAACGCAGTGACTGCAGCACTTGGCAGAAAACACACTGAACGCCGCCACACATTTTGGCCTACGTCACTAAATGCGACGCATGCACGCTGCTGAGACACGCGGTTTTTTCGAGGAATCTTCGTAGGTCGTACGATACTCGGAGAAGTCACGAACGACATGAGTGCAATCCGCGCACGATAAACACACCGACACGAAAGCAAGATACGGACGACATGGTATAACCTGCGCCACACGAGCAAAATTAAGAACCATCGTATATTGTTGCTTTGCGACGGACAATTACAAAGCGCACGGAAACATCGTACACTGCCATGTGTACCTCCGAGATTGTGTCAAAAATTTCTGGGCTACATTAATGTTGAAGACCGCAGGAAGCTACTTAAAACGAAGTTACGGCGCAGGTAGCGCTGCTAACGGCTGCGGGAAATGTCATTTAGGTGCTTTAAGACAGGTGATCGGAGTTGAAATCGTTCAAATCACGCCCCCCAGCGACGGATTCCTCAGGATCACATAACCAGATCTCGAAGGCCATGCTTTTGAAGGCTGCTTGCGGCATAAGCGATTCAAAAGCGAGAACAGGTTGCGGAATTTCTTCCTGCGCTAAACTGTAGCGTACGATATAGACTGGTCGATGGTTCTTTTTGTCTCGCAACGTATATACGTAATTGGGCACAAAATGGCAAAAAACGTGCTGTAGGGGTTATTATTGCTTGCATCACGGATGCCACAACAGCCTCACAAGTATACAGACGGCGCTGGCGACGCCGGTCCCACGAGACCGGTAAATAAGGCGTGTTGTTATTCCTCCGTCTTGAATGTGCCGGTTGGTAGTGCACGCTGCTTCGATGTGTTTGTTTGATCGTGTGTTTTGTAGCGTTAGCTACACTGGCCTAGCCAAGCCCGTTTCGCGCGGCACATCAAGAGCCGTGCTGCGCATGCGCAAGGATCAGTGATGTCATACGGCTTGCGCACCGGTGCCACCGGAGCCGGCACCTCTCGCGCACTCCGCCGCCGCCGCGAGTGACTCACCACCGCCGGTCTGCGCATTCCAGAGGAGTGACGTCGTAGCCGTGGTAGACGCACTGGCGCCCAGTGATGTTCCGTGCAGGGAATTTTCCCTTTTTCAGGGAATTTTCAGCCGTCATTTTGGATAAAAGGGAAAAAGGGAATCTTCGCAATATTGCAGGGAATTTCTGGAATGGTGAAATTCCCCCATAATGTCCAAAACATAGCGACACGATGCGCTTTCGGATTCTGCAATTGTTTCCGGCGCATGCAGCAGGCAAAAGCATAGCCTTTGAGATTCGTTATTGTTACTTATATAAAGCGATTTCTTGTTTACTTTGCGTGTTTGATTCGGAACCAACATTTCCACAACGTATTCACAGCACATGGGCTCCGAGATTGCTACGTGACATCGTAGTGGAAGAGCTTATTGTTTCGTTATGAATGGGCAACAAGCCACAAGCATCCAATCCAAAGAATAATCAAAATAGGAGCAGAGGAGCGGCAATCGGATGTTTATTTGAACGTTTTGCTTGCGTCAGTTGTTTTGTCATAAACTATGGGCTCCGATGACAGCATGGATGACGGCTCCGGACCATCAAATCCTAAACAGGCAAAGCAAACGAGAAAAAAGTTCGTGAAGTTGTTTCGCTCGGAGTGGCTCAGCATGCCGGAATTTAAAGGATGGCTTGTAGAGCACACGACTACCGGGGCGAAGTGCAAAGCCTGTGGCGTGACAATCAAGTGCGGTAAGAGCGATCTTCTGAAGCATGCTAAAACCACGAAACACCTGGCAGCAATAAGATATAATTCGTTAGTGCAGGGAAAAATCCGGGGATTTTTTTTAGACATATGCAGGGAAAAATGCCCGAAATAGGGAATTTTCATGTCTCGGAAAGGGAATTTTTAGGCGCAGTACGGAACATCACTGCTGGCGCCGGCGCGCTCGCTGTGCAGTCGCCGTCTGACACTGCGCTGGAGCCGCTGCGCTTCTGACTGGCGTTTGTGTGTGTCATTGGAGCAGCAGTAAGCATGACAATCAAGCTAATCATTGACAATCTAGACAACCAGGAAAGCTAAGAATAATCAGCTGAACCTTTGCTAACGCTACGTATATCCTGGCATAGCCGAGCTAAGCCACTGCAACGTTTTTTAGGTTTGCCGTAAGGAAATGTGGTGTAGTTCGCGTGCACGAAAGTGCCGGAAGATATCCTGCGTCTGGCTCCAAACTCGCCGTATGCGTGGCGCGCCAGGCAAATGCGGACCAACGATTTTCATGCCGTGGAGTGTGTTCCCTTTGTCTTTGGTGGTCGTGGAAAGTTTTATAGACGTCGCAATGAAATGTGTATTATTAGCGTGCCTCTGCTCGTCCATTACGCAACGGCATGTATGCTGGGATCAAAATCGTCGACGCAGCACTCGCAACTCGGAGAGCTCTTTTCGATCTCATCGTACTGTTCAAAAGGTAAGCAATCGTACTTGGTAACTACACATGTGTTGTGCGTGCTTATCGTGTGCATAGAGTGCCTTGCGGACGTAGGAAATAGAACACCCACGACAACAGTGAAACCTGTGCTGATGCTTGCGGCGCACTGGTTGTCAGAATTTGGTTACGCAAATTTGTTGCCACAATGCGGAATTGATAATCCTGATAAGCGTTTTCTTCCGCTGAGATAGGTTACGTTCGGAAATCATCGTGTTCATATTGCGAACCTGTGCGTGAGCTCCCGGCTCCAATTGTGTAGTAACGATCCACCTGCGTCTTCACCGATTATTTCAATGACGTTTCCTTGCTTATAAATGCTTCGACGTTGTGGATAATCTCTGCTTACGAGGTTTTAGGTTTACGAGCAGCAGGAAAAAAAAATGTTAGCCAATCACAGCTTGCTACTTACTAGTATAGCTTTCTTTTCATGACAAGCTGTGTTGACATAACTTTGACATAAATAAACATGACAGAGGAAGTTGCTTAATCTAAATAATAAAAAAACGACTCTAAAAAATTTTAAAATACATTGTAATGTGCAGGTGCGACGTGCCCAAAATTTTACTTTGATGAAATATTATCAAGACATTCAATAATTTCGACCTTTTGCTCTCTTGCCATCCTGTACTAGTGCAGACATTGTTTTCGTGACCATTTTAGGTGTTCCTTGCATGTGTTCATGATATGGCAGCTTTATTGTTCCGCTGCTATAAGCTAACACAGAACTCATTTTGTAGTGGTGAGGCCGTGGCCCGCAACAGTGTCCACTAAAAGGAGGAGCCCCCAGAAATGCAGACCCCATATGAGTGCCTGCAGCAGCACGGCTGGATGCTCATGTCAGGTATGTATGAAATGTACATGTTCCAACAAAGTTGTATCTTGGTATCATTCATGGTTCAGTTTAGCGACACATTATTACGCAGTTTACTGAAAAGGATAAATATTTGTGCAACTGTATTCAACTTACATGAGTGCGTAAAGATTATGCACACATTATCATGTTCTGTAGAAAACTAGACCTAACATGTCCTGGTGTTTAGTATTTTTTTCCTGCATAAATTGCTTGCCTGCAAGATAAATTTTATTTTGCTTAGTACACGGTATGTTTATCGCTTTTTAGTTTAGTTATATTGTCTTAAAACTGTTTCCTATGCTGTCGCATTTATTTCCATATTTTTTCCTGTTTGTGCTACAAGCTGATGCAGTTACCTGTGCATGTAAGACCTTGTAGTGTAGTTTGCCAAATATGTCACAAGTCGCACGCAGCGTGGACACCATTGTTTATCATTAATATCTTGCCAGGTATTTCTGTCTTGTTCCCAGAACAACTGTGTCTGGCAAATACACATTTGATTAGCTTGAATTCGCTGAAAATAAATATGAAGGTGAGTATTCGCTCTGCTCAGTTACTTCAGTAATAAATAGGCAGACTGATTTTCATCCCTTGTCATCTAGAAAAGATATCTTTTTTTCCTGCATTATTAATGAGAGCTGGCTAACACATGTCTTCTTATTTATGTGGCATGCCTCACTGATTTCTCTGTTTAATTTTTCAGTGTGGGTGAAAAGAGATGAACAATCTTAATCCTACATTATGCCCTGTTGTGACAATGCATGGCCAAGTTGGACAAGCATACTGGTCTTTTGAGTGAAATATGGTCATCTCTTAGGCAGATGTTTAGGCACCGGCCAGTTTGCCCTATGTAAGTTTGACCACATGTGAAAGGAATACAGTACACTACCTGGGGTGACACATAATAGACAGATTTGGTGGTATTTCTCACCGAGGCAAGCCGCCCTTGCCTGCGTGCCTTTCTCAGTTCGCTTACGGACTGCCATGCATATCCTGCCTGCTTTATTTTTCGTTAGAAATATATATGCATAGGAGTCTACAAGTGAACTAAGAAATGCACCCTGGCCAGTGAGACTTGCTTTATTAAAGATACCATGAAATTTGTCTTGTGTCTGTCAGGGGTAGCGTTGTCTATTTCTGTGATCATATGCATATTTGGTCAAACGTACATGGGGCAGACTGGCCAGTGCCTCAACATGCGCCTTGGAGACAAAATTATGCGGACCAGGGGTTGAGTGATAAAGCCGATTTTTTCCTCTACCTGTGAAAGCAATGGGAAATTGAGAACGGGGGGGGGGCGCAGTCCAAACTTGGCATTTCACACTTTTCAGTATACTCATCAATTCAAGTTTGTGCTTGTTAATTACAAAGACATTCAGTTATCTTGGCGACCTTGTGGTCCATATACTTTTGCTCACGAGCGTGCATACACTGATTGTAGATTAGAAATTGGTGATTGTTTCGATAACTAAAAAAATCCACCATCATATTTATCCACCATTTTTGTGCAAAAAACCAAAAAACAAATGATTTTCAATTGTATTTTGCAGGCTTCACCATGGCGGAGTACCAGGCGGAACCAACGAGGTTAAAAACTAGCCTTTCCTCGCTGCTTTACCGGGAAGTGAAAATAGTGGGCGATCATGTAAGAATGAACTTGCAACATGTGAGCAGTAGCCAAAGCTCCATACAGGTCATGCTGGTGGTATGCTGGAATGCTGAGACAAACGACATTATTTATTTATTTACGTAATAAATTATTTACATTTCTTTGTTTATACCTTACTAAAGCCTTATGCCTCCAGGAAGGAATTAGGTAAAATGAGAAAGCATTATTACATCAAAGTAAACACGTTATTAAAAAAAGCGCCATTCGCATAGCACAAGCATGATGTAACATTTTTTATTCAGGTGACATTTTATACAAATCCACGAAAATTTCAAGAAACGAAGCCATTAAGTTAACAACTCTTACTAAAAAAACGATATCACAGTTCTGTTAGTTGCACCTAATCCATAACTAAACTTGGCCAAATTGACTTATCGTACATTGCTCTAAAATACAATCATTAATTTGTGAGTAGGACGTGCAAAATGCTTATAAACATTGGAGCATTTCACGTAAGCTGTAAATTCATATATCAAATTCCTTGACTTAAGACATAGCTGATCCAGTCTGCAGAACTGCGATATGTGTTTTTATTGAGGAGTCGGGGATTATTAAACTTCGTGCTTTTACTTTTCTTTAAACCTGCCTATTTTCAATAATTTTTACTTTAGGCTCTGAATTGAAATTCTTCCTACAACCGCTAGACCTTAACTTTCTCAAATGCTACAAATTTAATTCAAAATAGCCCTGTGGTTGTCTCAAAGCCACTTAGGAATTTCACACGTATTTAAGGAGGGAAATCTGAGTTGGTCCTTAGCTAAAGCTCGAGGCCAATTCCCACTTGCAGAACAGAATTGTGGTTGCTAGTTTTTTTTCAAATTGTGCAATTTTCAACCATTCTTAATAAAAATTGATGGCCTAAATGTAAGTAACAACAATTAAAAATGTTTTAAATGTAACAAACATCATCAAGTTTAGTACCGTGGTTGCCGAGAAAAACGATTTCACTATTCACATGCATAGGAGCTCCTGCGCTAAATCGTTTTCTTAGGTATTGTGTGCATCAGTCATGTTTGTATTTCCCACCATAATTTTTGAATATTGGGCCTGATCTCAAAACTTCCCTTATAACAACATTCAAGCTTTTTAAGCTTTGTACAATATATGATGCACTTCTCTAGGAGCACCACTATTTGCTCCATTTTTACAAGGACTGCCAGTGTTCTTTTTACACTTCAACATAGGCCAGAATGCTGTGTTTTATAAGTTTAGTATGGTTTTGCGGAGCTGACGCATAACATTGCAGTGCACATATATTTGTGCACATTCATATGAATCTACTTTCAGGCTTTAGTATCCAACCATTTATTGTGCACTGCTGGAACAGCAGGTCCTTCTGCAGTTTTAATGCGAAGCTTTCTTGTCTTAGACAAGCCTGATTTTCTCAGATTTCAACTCCAGTCAAGTCTGCCACAAATTCTTTTCCTGTATTCGTATGTTAGCACCACCAGCTTGATCCGTGAAGCGCCTTGGCAGCTACAGTTGCAAGTTCTAGGCTGAAGCATGTATGCAGACTGTTCTGAAGTGTGTATGTAGTATGTATGATGCATGTATCTAGTCTGAAGTGCAATAAACATTTAAAACAGATCACTTTGTGGTTGTAGTGCCTATTATTTTTGACACTGCATTTACTGTAATCGTTAATGCCTACAGTACAGTTCTCTAGAACCTCAGCAAAGTACAAACACATTACAACATCGACATAGGTTTTATAGAGATTTGTCTTTTGGGTCTGTAAAGCAACTGCAGAGAAATGTTCTAAAGAAATTGGTCTTTAGCATCTTTAAAGGAACTCCGTAGAAACGCTCCATAGAAATTTGTCTTTACAATCTTAAAAGGAACTCCATAGCAATGTTCTATAGAAATTTGTCTTTAGGATCTTTAAAGGAACTCCGTAGGAATGTTCTTTAGAATTGCGTCTTTAAGATCTTAAAAGGAACTCGGTAGGAATGTTCTATAGAATTGTGTCTTCAGAGTTCATATAAGAATGCGGTGGCCAAATAACTGTTGGAACTCTATAGGAAAATTCTATAAGGAGTAAAAATAAACACAATAGAATTCTATCGAACAAGTTCAAAAGACTTTCTAAAAAGACACATTAAAATTTTTTGTAAGGGCGGGGCTCAAAACCAACAATCGAACCAACTTGGCTCACTGCGTACGTGCCGCTCTTCAACGAACCACTTTCACGCCGACATGGGTCGCCGTAGTTGCGGGACTGCGTAGGTACCGCTGGTGGAAGAAAGTCGTTGACGCCGGCTTGAAGCACTGGGTGTGTGCCATTCGGTCTGTGCCGGTGTTCAATGAACGTCTTTTATGCATCTTGGGTGACAAGGTATGTGCCGTTGGGTGTGGGCGCCTCTTCAATGAACCTCTCGCCAACTTTAGTCACCGAGTATTTGGCACTGAGTGGGCGGCAAGCGACGGAACAATTCTCAGCGTTCGCTCGGCGCGCTACGCATTTCGGAGCCCTCGCGCAGAATTCGCGGTGGCGGCGGTACGTCGACTTTCAAAGACTTGGCTTTCATAATAAGGAAACGCTTCCATGTTTGTTCGTCCTACTGAACTTTTAAAATTAAAATTATGGGATTTTACGTGCCAAAACCACGATCTGATTATGAGGCACGCCGTAGTGGGGGACTCCGGAAATTTGGACCACCTGGGGTTCTTTAACGTGCACCTAAATCTAAGTACACGTGTGTTTTCGCATTTCGCCCCCATCGAAAATGCGGCCGCCGAGGCCGGGATTCGATCCCGCGACCTTGTGCTCAGCAGCCCAACACCATAGCCACTGAGCAACCACGGCGGGTGATGTTCCCGGAATGCAAAAGCACACGTGTATTTGTACTCCGCCAAAAAATGTACTTGTAGTGCAGATTTTGTTGCATTGCAAGTGGGGCCGCGTGAGCCAATCAGAGGAACCGATGCGCAGATATTATGCGTCAGTCACGCAACCAGCGTAATAATGCACAACGTTTTCACTTCTTGAGGGGAACTGAACAGACGGCATAGGAAACGCGTGGTTCGCGCACCATCCACAACTATTTTGACGTGAAACTAAGTTATGTTTTGTCTGGGGGGTCACGTTCTAAAACCATATGTGCAGCACAGACGATGTTATTGTGACCGTCAGACATTATAAGGCGAAAGCTTTAGATGACTCATGGGTCGGAAAATCCGACGATCGTCAGGCGTTGTGGCACCAAAATTTAATTAATTAAATTACGGGGGTTTTACCTGCCAATACCACGATTTCATTATGAGGCACGCCGTAGTGGGGGAATCCGGAATATTTTGGACCACCTGGGGTTCTTTAACGTGCACCAAAATCTAAGAACACGGGTGTTTTCGCCCCATCGAAATACGGCCGCCGTGGCCGGGATTTGATCCCGCGACGTCGTGCTTAGAAGACTAACATCACAGCCACTAAGCAACCACGGCAGGTAACCAAAATTCAAGTGACGTATCAGGTGACGTCTCAGACACATTAAACAAACAGTTATCATGAGTAGAAGCAAGATCGAGATGACTATGGAGCCTACCAACATAGCCACATTTGGTGACACATGCGCCAGTAAGCCATCTATTTCTTTAACAATAAAGAGCTAGATTATCCCTGTTCGAGTTGAGCGGACACCGTTCTAAATAATCAGCATGGCCACAAAGTGTCTACGTGTGCTTTTCCCGGTTTCGTTCATATTTGTTGAGCAATGTACACGTGTCTTAGAACGTTTTGAGGAGTATAAGTACACTTTCGACAACTGGAAACAAATACGCTGGTGAAAGTTGGGCGGTGTGTTTGTCTATGTGCCTTTCCGTGTCCCTGTCATTCTGGCGGCGCTACAAGAATGTAGACGAAAAAAAAGAAAGAGAAAGCCACGACCGTTCTAACGTGCCATTAACCACGCATAACCAGTGGCGACCTCAAGGCCACCGAAGAAGAGAACAGGTAAAGAGAAAACAAGTAATATGAAGTAACAACACATTTGAAGGAGAATGTCAAAGTAATTTAATGAATGTCTCGTGAGTGCGCAGGCTTTTGCCTTCATCCTCTTTATCGTGTACTGAAGTGACTGTCAACGTTTTTTGTAAAGGCGAACCAAGACAGCAAAAACATTTGAGGGAGTTACCCTTATGCAAGCAGTAATCAAGAACTCACCCTTCAGCCACCCTATTGCGGAACCCAGTCAGTATAGGCACGAATACTTGGCACGCCTGAGCCGTTCCTGAATGAGCGCTGAATACACTGTGCCATTCCCATATGAACAGCCGCAATTCAGTCGACGTTTCCTCGCCTATTCTGTCACAGCCTTCGTTTAAAATTTGATCAGTGGTAAATATTTAGTACCACTTGGACGAGACTGTTTTCCTTATGTTCAAGGTATTTTCTGAACACGCGGCCTCTGGAATGTGAAGAGTGAGGTGTTTTAGCTCTGTTTGCCTGTCTTCATCTTTGCGATTTCTCTCCTCTTTCCTTTCCGAAAATTCTAAAATTTTCTAACCAGGGTCCGCATTCTCTGACGCTTCCGTTCTCGAAGAATTCGCTTTGCGAGCAGCGATTGGTGGCCACCTGGGTGACGCCATCGCCTCGGCACGCACACGCATAATATGACGACGTCACGCACATGTCAATCTTGCGGCTACCGAATTAGCGTCTGCTACGAAGCGAAGTGGTGCGAGGTGCTTCGATGTGATTCGAAGGCGCTGTATGACGCGTGCAGAGCCCGTGCGTGCCGTGTGCACCGGCGAGATCGGTGTTCCTGGCAAAATGGCGGCGATGGTGATCCCTGTGGCCCGTGCGTTCGTGCTTTTAGCGAGCATCCGTGAGAGACAACGACGACCTCGACATCGAAAAGACGCGTTTCAGATGGCAGACGAAGAATTCACGAGGCAAATATTTTTTTATTTACCAAGAAGCGTTCCTAATTTGCTACATTTTACCTTGGTTTTGACGTTCACTTCAAGAAAAAAAAACTGCACACCGATTGGCCTCTGCCCTTCCTCACGTTCTAATTACGTCAGCGGACCGCCAAAACGTGACGCCACCACCAAACTGAATTCTTCGAAAACCGAAACATTACAGAATACGGCCCCTGGAGCACACCACTTCTCCAAATTAAATAACAACTCGGGATTCTTTTTGGGTTTGTAGTGATTCCAGAACGCAAAAATGTGGCAGAACACATTTCACGATGAATGTGATGCGATTAGCAATAAGGCAATGTATTGCGCCACACAGTATAGCCAATGCGGAAACGCCTCATGTATGGAGCGATTGTGCAGCCGCGGTACTTTCTGGCGCTTCTCTATATAAACAAGCTGCCTAATCCAGTGGCGCATCGGTGAAGTCCACGCTTTTGTCAATACACCATTAAGACGCACTTGTCTGACGTGGGTTTGCTACCACCCAGCAACAGATAAATTTGAGGTGGTTTTTGGTGTGATTAGCACTCTTCGGGTACTTCAGGCACTTTGGGGGGGGGTGCGGTCTCTCTATCTAATGTATCTACCTAACTGTCTGTCTATCTGTGTCTCTAACTGTTTTCCCGCCAACTTGGCTCACTGGGTAGTCCATTCTCTACTGGGTGGATCATTGAGCTGCTGCTCTGAGGAAACCGGGATCGAAACCATCCACCGGACCAACTTGGGTCACTGGGTATGTGCCACGAGATATGCGCCCCTCTTAGATGAGCCTCTTTTATGCCAACTTGAGTCACGGGCTATGCGCCATTGGGTATAGGCCGTTCTTAAAAGTAACGCGTTGACGACAACTGGGCTAAATATGTGCCATATGGTAGTGTCGCTCTTCAATGACGAGGAAAATAATTTAATATTTTTCGGTGTTGGGCGGAGTGGCACCCGCGTCATAAATATCCATACACACTTGAGTGATGATATATTCGCCCACGCGCCACGGGAATGGCGTAGCGTACCGAGAGGTAAGTGCACCCGCCACGGTGGCTCGGTCAGTCAAGGCGTTGCGCTGCTAAGCACGAGGTTGCGGAATCGAATCCCGGCCGCGGCGGCCGTATTTCGATAGAGGCGAAATGCGAAAAACGCCCGTGTGCTTGCGTTGTAGTGCACGTTAAAGAACCCCAGGTGGTCAAAATTATTCCGGAGCTTTCCACTATGGCGTGCCTCACAATCATAACTGGTTCTGGCACGTAAAAACCCCAGAAAGAAAGATAAAAAATGCGAGAGAGCATTCCGGTGGCATAGACGCCTTATACTTACCGTGTTTCGACGGTTGGAATACGCTGCGTCGATACCTTACTATAGAATGATAATCGAATTAGTTTTACCCTTCATAGTGAGATGGGTTTTGGGGGATTTTAATTCATTACCATTCATAGGGTACTTGTGCGCTTTCCGGGGGCCAAGTATCTATCTATGTTTGTATATATGTAGGTTTTCCCACCTACCGTTTTCCTGGGTCACTGGGTAGTCCGGGGTCGAATGAGTAGCGCATCAGACCGCTGTGTTGAGGTAACGCCCTTACGAAAATGAATTTAGAGTTCCTTTAGAACTCCTAATGAGTTCCTATGAAGTCAAAAGGACTCTATTGGAACTCGCGCTCTATAGAGTCGTATCCATATAGAATCTCTATACGAAGTTTAAAGCAACCTGTCTAAGAAACATGTCATTTCACACACAATAAAAGTGCAATAAAGGGTGTATTGACGTTATATGTACTGAATTCTATAAAGTATTTTTTAAAGAACGTCTTTAGAACTTCTAATGTGGCCTCTCTATAGAATGGCTTTCTATAGGCTTTCTATAGACGTTCTATAGAGGGTTATTGATATCTTATGTACTAAATTCTGTAGAAAAAACGTTTATGGAACGTTTTTAGCACTTCTAATGCGGCTTGTCTATAGACTGGCTCTCCATTCGCCCTCTACAAACGTTCTGTAGAGGGTGTATTGATATCTTATGTACTAAATTCTATAGAAGAACGTTTATAGAACGTTTTTAGCACTTCTAATGTCACCTATCTATAGACAGCTTCTCCATTCGCTCTCTATAAATGTTCTATAGAGGGTGTGTCGACATCATATGTACTCAATTCTATAGAAGAATGCTTATAGAACGTTTTTAACCCTTCTAATGCGGCCTGTCTATAGACTGGCTCTCCATTCGCCCTCTATAAAAGTTTTATAGAGGTTGCATTTACATCATATGTACTAAATTCTATAGAAGAATGTTTATAGAAAATTTCTCGCACTTCTAATGTGTTCTGTCTATACAGCGGCTCTCTTTTCCCGCTTTGTAAGCATTCTTCAGGGTGTTTCAATTACCTTGTGCCAAACATAAAAAATATGCAAATGCAATGTAGCTGGAGAGATACCAAAATAATGTTTGCCGTCGCCCTCAGATACTCAAATTATTTTTACATTCCGCCTAATTCGATATTTAGTCTTAATTAATTAATCAACTTCTCAAATATTTTAATTAGATGAAAATTGTCAATCAGAAAATTGCAGAGCACCATGAAATACTGCCGACACATATTTCTGTTGCTCAATACGTGCTGTATAAAAGTGTTGTTCCGAGTATGAAAGAAGCCCGCGAATACACGCAAAGTGCCTCGAGCGGCCAGTCGCGCGGCAGTATTTCAGAAGTTGAATAATTATTTAAGACTAATTATCTAATTAGGTGGAATGCAAAAAAAATGATGCGAGTATCTCCAAGCGACGGCTAGCAACATTACCTTGGTTCGGTTAGTTCGGTCCAGCTACGTGGCATTTGCAGATTTTTAAAGTTTGGCTCAAGTTACGTGAAACACCGTGTATGGAGGGTGTATTGACAGCATATGTATTAAATTCTATAGAACAATGTTATGGAATGTTCGTAGCACTTCTATTGTGGCATATAGACTGGCCCTCAATTCCCACTCTATAAGCGTTCTATAGTGTGTGTATTCGCATATGCACTGAATTCTATAGAGGAACGTTTATAGGACGCTTAAAGAAGCTACCGTGCGGCCTGTCTATAGAATTACTTTATATTTGCACTCTATAAACGTTTCAATAGGAGGTGTCGAATACTGCTGAATAACATCTCAAAGTGTCTTTTTAACTCGAAAAGACAACAGTGCACCCATGCAAATTTTTGTGCTTGCAACAAATGATGTGAAAAAAATGATATACGCTAGTTCAGAGAGAATTGGACAACTTGATTTGCCTTTAACGTGGTGGGAGGCCCTCAGCAGAGAACGTACTGAGATATTGACACATAATAGTAAGATTCACGTACTGTAACACGTTTAGATATTTTGCTTTATCGCTCGATGTACAGAGCTGTTGCTAAGCTCTTGTAAAATTTCCACTCGCGCCAATTTCCAAGGAATAAAAAGCCTGATTATTTCAAACCCATTTCATAGGTTTTTACTATCAAGCAAGAGCATCTTTACAATCACTGAAGAAGGCGAACAAAACGAAAAGCGAAATTACACAAAGTAACGTCAACGAAGCGCATTGTGGTTTCTATCGCCGATGCAGGTAAATCACTAAGACGACCAAGGAACACATAAACAAAACTAAGCGTAAGCAGCCACGTCTATCTGCTGGAACGCAGTGACTGCAGCACTTGGCAGAAAACACACTGAACGCCGCCACACATTTTGGCCTACGTCACTAAAATGCGACGCATGCACGCTGCTGAGACACGCGGTTTTTTCGAGGAATCTTCGTAGGTCGTACGATACTCGGAGAAGTCACGAACGACATGAGTGCAATCCGCGCACGATAAACACACCGACACGAAAGCAAGATACGGACGACATGGGTATAACCTGCGCCACACGAGCAAAATTAAGAACCATCGTATATTTGTTGCTTTGCGACGGACAATTACAAAGCGCACGGAAACATCGTACACTGCCATGTGTACCTCCGAGATTGTGTCAAAAATTTCTGGGCTACATTTAATGTTGAAGACCGCAGGAAGCTACTTAAAACGAAGTTACGGCGCAGGTAGCGCTGCTAACGGCTGCGGGAAATGTCATTTAGGTGCTTTAAGACAGGTGATCGGAGTTGAAATCGTTCAAATCACGCCCCAGCGACGGATTCCTCAGGATCACATAACCAGATCTCGAAGGCCATGCTTTTGAAGGCTGCTTGCGGCATAAGCGATTCAAAAGCGAGAACAGGTTGCGGAATTTCTTCCTGCGCTAAACTGTAGCGTACGATATAGACTGGTCGATGGTTCTTTTTGTCTCGCAACGTATATACGTAATTGGGCACAAAAATGGCAAAAAACGTGCTGTAGGGGTTATTATTGCTTGCATCACGGATGCCACAACAGCCTCACAAGTATACAGACGGCGCTGGCGACGCCGGTCCCACGAGACCGGTAAATAAGGCGTGTTGTTATTCCTCCGTCTTGAATGTGCCGGTTGGTAGTGCACGCTGCTTCGATGTGTTTGTTTGATCGTGTGTTTTGTAGCGTTAGCTACACTGCCTAGCCAAGCCCGTTTCGCGCGGCACATCAAGAGCCGTGCTGCGCATGCGCAAGGATCAGTGATGTCATACGGCTTGCGCACCGGTGCCACCGGAGCCGGCACCTCTCGCGCACTCCGCCGCCGCCGCGAGTGACTCACCGCCGCCGGTCTGCGCATTCCAGAGGAGTGACGTCGTAGCCGTGGTAGACGCACTGGCGCCCAGTGATGTTCCGTGCAGGGAATTTTCCCTTTTTCAGGGAATTTTCAGCCGTCATTTTGGATAAAGGGAAAAAGGGAATCTTCGCAATATTGCAGGGAATTTCTGGAATGGTGAAATTCCCCCATAATGTCCAAAACATAGCGACACGATGCGCTTTCGGATTCTGCAATTGTTTCCGGCGCATGCAGCAGGCAAAAGCATAGCCTTTGAGATTCGTTATTGTTACTTATATAAAGCGATTTCTTGTTTACTTTGCGTGTTTGATTCGGAACCAACATTTCCACAACGTATTCACAGCACATGGGCTCCGAGATTGCTACGTGACATCGTAGTGGAAGAGCTTATTGTTTCGTTATGAATGGGCAACAAGCCACAAGCATCCAATCCAAAGAATAATCAAAATAGGAGCAGAGGAGCGGCAATCGGATGTTTATTTGAACGTTTTGCTTGCGTCAGTTGTTTGTCATAAACTATGGGCTCCGATGACAGCATGGATGACGGCTCCGGACCATCAAATCCTAAACAGGCAAAGCAAACGAGAAAAAAGTTCGTGAAGTTGTTTCGCTCGGAGTGGCTCAGCATGCCGGAATTTAAAGGATGGCTTGTAGAGCACACGACTACCGGGGCGAAGTGCAAAGCCTGTGGCGTGACAATCAAGTGCGGTAAGAGCGATCTTCTGAAGCATGCTAAAACCACGAAACACCTGGCAGCAATAAGATATAATTCGTTAGTGCAGGGAAAAATCCGGGGATTTTTTTTAGACATATGCAGGGAAAAATGCCCGAAATAGGGAATTTTCATGTCTCGGAAAGGGAATTTTTAGGCGCAGTACGGAACATCACTGCTGGCGCCGGCGCGCTCGCTGTGCAGTCGCCGTCTGACACTGCGCTGGAGCCGCTGCGCTTCTGACTGGCGTTTGTGTGTGTCATTGGAGCAGCAGTAAGCATGACAATCAAGCTAATCATTGACAATCTAGACAACCAGGAAAGCTAAGAATAATCAGCTGAACCTTTGCTAACGCTACGTATATCCTGGCATAGCCGAGCTAAGCCACTGCAACGTTTTTTAGGTTTGCCGTAAGGAAATGTGGTGTAGTTCGCGTGCACGAAAGTGCCGGAAGATATCCTGCGTCTGGCTCCAAACTCGCCGTATGCGTGGCGCGCCAGGCAAATGCGGACCAACGATTTTCATGCCGTGGAGTGTGTTCCCTTTGTCTTGGGTGGTCGTGGAAAGTTTTATAGACGTCGCAATGAAATGTGTATTATTAGCGTGCCTCTGCTCGTCCATTACGCAACGGCATGTATGCTGGGATCAAAATCGTCGACGCAGCACTCGCAACTCGGAGAGCTCTTTTCGATCTCATCGTACTGTTCAAAAGGTAAGCAATCGTACTTGGTAACTACACGTGTGTTGTGCGTGCTTATCGTGTGCATAGAGTGCCTTGCGGACGTAGGAAATAGAACACCCACGACAACAGTGAAACCTGTGCTGATGCTTGCGGCGCACTGGTTGTCAGAATTTGGTTACGCAAATTTGTTGCCACAATGCGGAATTGATAATCCTGATAAGCGTTTTCTTCCGCTGAGATAGGTTACGTTCGGAAATCATCGTGTTCATATTGCGAACCTGTGCGTGAGCTCCCGGCTCCAATTGTGTAGTAACGATCCACCTGCGTCTTCACCGATTATTTCAATGACGTTTCCTT
The DNA here is from genome assembly GCF_013339745.2 of Dermacentor silvarum. NCBI lineage: Eukaryota > Metazoa > Arthropoda > Arachnida > Ixodida > Ixodidae > Dermacentor > Dermacentor silvarum. The sequence continues at coordinate 342,607,313 of NC_051154.1, read as the reverse complement.
GCTTATAAATGCTTTGACGTTGTGGATAATCTCTGCTTACGAGGTTTTAGGTTTACGAGCAGCAGGAAAAAAAAATGTTAGCCAATCACAGCTTGCTACTTACTAGTATAGCTTTCTTTTCATGACAAGCTGTGTTGACATAACTTTGACATAATAAACATGACAGAGGAAAGTTGCTTAATCTAAATAATAAAAAACGACTCTAAAAAATTTTAAAATACATTGTAATGTGCAGGTGCGACGTGCCCAAAATTTTACTTTGATGAAATATTATCAAGACATTCAATAATTTCGACCTTTTGCTCTCTTGCCATCCTGTACTAGTGCAGACATTGTTTTCGTGACCATTTTAGGTGTTCCTTGCATGTGTTCATGATATGGCAGCTTTATTGTTCCGCTGCTATAAGCTAACACAGAACTCATTTTGTAGTGGTGAGGCCGTGGCCCGCAACAGTGTCCACTAAAAGGAGGAGCCCCCAGAAATGCAGACCCCATATGAGTGCCTGCAGCAGCACGGCTGGATGCTCATGTCAGGTATGTATGAAATGTACATGTTCCAACAAAGTTGTATCTTGGTATCATTCATGGTTCAGTTTAGCGACACATTATTACGCAGTTTACTGAAAAGGATAAATATTTGTGCAACTGTATTCAACTTACATGAGTGCGTAAAGATTATGCACACATTATCATGTTCTGTAGAAAACTAGACCTAACATGTCCTGGTGTTTAGTATTTTTTTCCTGCATAAATTGCTTGCCTGCAAGATAAATTTTATTTTTGCTTAGTACACGGTATGTTTATCGCTTTTTAGTTTAGTTATATTGTCTTAAAACTGTTTCCTATGCTGTCGCATTTATTTCCATATTTTTTCCTGTTTGTGCTACAAGCTGATGCAGTTACCTGTGCATGTAAGACCTTGTAGTGTAGTTTGCCAAATATGTCACAAGTCGCACGCAGCGTGGACACCATTGTTTATCATTAATATCTTGCCAGGTATTTCTGTCTTGTTCCCAGAACAACTGTGTCTGGCAAATACACATTTGATTAGCTTGAATTCGCTGAAAATAATATGAAGGTGAGTATTCGCTCTGCTCAGTTACTTCAGTAATAAATAGGCAGACTGATTTTCATCCCTTGTCATCTAGAAAAGATATCTTTTTTTCCTGCATTATTAATGAGAGCTGGCTAACACATGTCTTCTTATTTATGTGGCATGCTCACTGATTTCTCTGTTTAATTTTTCAGTGTGGGTGAAAAGAGATGAACAATCTTAATCCTACATTATGCCCTGTTGTGACAATGCATGGCCAAGTTGGACAAGCATACTGGTCTTTTGAGTGAAATATGGTCATCTCTTAGGCAGATGTTTAGGCACCGGCCAGTTTGCCCTATGTAAGTTTGACCACATGTGAAAGGAATACAGTACACTACCTGGGGTGACACATAATAGACAGATTTGGTGGTATTTCTCACCGAGGCAAGCCGCCCTTGCCTGCGTGCCTTTCTCAGTTCGCTTACGGACTGCCATGCATATCCTGCCTGCTTTATTTTTCGTTAGAAATATATATGCATAGGAGTCTACAAGTGAACTAAGAAATGCACCCTGGCCAGTGAGACTTGCTTTATTAAAGATACCATTAAATTTGTCTTGTGTCTGTCAGGGGTAGCGTTGTCTATTTCTGTGATCATATGCATATTTGGTCAAACGTACATGGGGCAGACTGGCCAGTGCCTCAACATGCGCCTTGGAGACAAAATTATGCGGACCAGGGTTGAGTGATAAAGCCGATTTTTTCCTCTACCTGTGAAAGCAATGGGAAATTGAGAACGGGGGGGGGGGGGCGCAGTCCAAACTTGGCATTTCACACTTTTCAGTATACTCATCAATTCAAGTTTGTCCTTGTTAATTACAAAGACATTCAGTTATCTTGGCGACCTTGTGGTCCATATACTTTTGCTCACGAGCGTGCATACACTGATTGTAGATTAGAAATTGGTGATTGTTTCGATAACTAAAAAAATCCACCATCATATTTATCCACCATTTTTGTGCAAAAAACCAAAAAACAAATGATTTTCAATTGTATTTTGCAGGCTTTACCATGGCGGAGTACCAGGCGGAACCAACGAGGTTAAAAACTAGCCTTTCCTCGCTGCTTTACCGGGAAGTGAAAATAGTGGGCGATCATGTAAGAATGAACTTGCAACATGTGAGCAGTAGCCAAAGCTCCATACAGGTCATGCTGGTGGTATGCTGGAATGCTGAGACAAACGACATTATTTATTTATTTACGTAATAATTATTTACATTTCTTTGTTTATACCTTACTAAAGCCTTATGCCTCCAGGAAGGAATTAGGTAAAATGAGAATGCATTATTACATCAAAGTAAACACGTTATTAAAAAAGCGCCATTCGCATAGCACAAGCATGATGTAACATTTTTTATTCAGGTGACATTTTATACAAATCCACGAAAATTTCAAGAAACGAAGCCATTAAGTTAACAACTCTACTAAAAAAACGATATCACAGTTCTGTTAGTTGCACCTAATCCATAACTAAACTTGGCCAAATTGACTTATCGTACATTGCTCTAAAATACAATCATTAATTTGTGAGTAGGACGTGCAAAATGCTTATAAACATTGGAGCATTTCACGTAAGCTGTAAATTCATATATCAAATTCCTTGACTTAAGACATAGCTGATCCAGTCTGCAGAACTGCGATATGTGTTTTTATTGAGGAGTCGGGGATTATTAAACTTCGTGCTTTTACTTTTCTTTAAACCTGCCTATTTTCAATAATTTTTACTTTAGGCTCTGAATTGAAATTCTTCCTACAACCGCTAGACCTTAACTTTCTCAAATGCTACAAATTTAATTCAAAATAGCCCTGTGGTTGTCTCAAGCCACTTAGGAATTTCACACGTATTTAAGGAGGGAATCTGAGTTGGTCCTTAGCTAAAGCTCGAGGCCAATTCCCACTTGCAGAACAGAATTGTGGTTGCTAGTTTTTTTTCAATTGTGCAATTTTCAACCATTCTTAATAAAAATTGATGGCCTAAATGTAAGTAACAACAATTAAAAATGTTTTAAATGTAACAAACATCATCAAGTTTAGTACCGTGGTTGCCGAGAAAAACGATTTCACTATTCACATGCATAGGAGCTCCTGCGCTAAATCGTTTTCTTAGGTATTGTGTGCATCAGTCATGTTTGTATTTCCCACCATAATTTTTGAATATTGGGCCTGATCTCAAAACTTCCCTTATAACAACATTCAAGCTTTTTAAGCTTTGTACAATATATGATGCACTTCTCTAGGAGCACCACTATTTGCTGCATTTTTACAAGGACTGCCAGTGTTCTTTTTACACTTCAACATAGGCCAGAATGCTGTGTTTTATAAGTTTAGTATGGTTTTGCGGAGCTGACGCATAACATTGCAGTGCACATATATTTGTGCACATTCATATGAATCTACTTTCAGGCTTTAGTATCCAACCATTTATTGTGCACTGCTGGAACAGCAGGTCCTTCTGCAGTTTTAATGCGAAGCTTTCTTGTCTTAGACAAGCCTGATTTTCTCAGATTTCAACTCCAGTCAAGTCTGCCACAAATTCTTTTCCTGTATTCGTATGTTAGCACCACCAGCTTGATCCGTGAAGCGCCTTGGCAGCTACAGTTGCAAGTTCTAGGCTGAAGCATGTATGCAGACTGTTCTGAGTGTGTATGTAGTATGTATGATGCATGTATCTAGTCTGAAGTGCAATAAACTTTTAAAACAGATCACTTTGTGGTTGTAGTGCCTATTATTTTTGACACTGCATTTACTGTAATCGTTAATGCCTACAGTACAGTTCTCTAGAACCTCAGCAAAGTACAAACACATTACAAACATCGACATAGGTTTTATAGAGATTGTCTTTTGGGTCTGTAAAGCAACTGCAGAGAAATGTTCTAAAGAATTGGTCTTTAGCATCTTTAAAGGAACTCCGTAGAAACGCTCCATAGAAATTTGTCTTTACAATCTTAAAAGGAACTCCATAGCAATGTTCTATAGAAATTTGTCTTTAGGATCTTTAAAGGAACTCCGTAGGAATGTTCTTTAGAATTGCGTCTTTAAGATCTTAAAGGAACTCGGTAGGAATGTTCTATAGAATTGTGTCTTCAGAGTTCATATAAGAATGCGGTGGCCAAATAACTGTTGGAACTCTATAGGAAAATTCTATAAGGAGTAAAATAAACACAATAGAATTCTATCGAACAAGTTCAAAAGACTTTCTAAAAAGACACATTAAAATTTTTGTAAGGGCGGGGCTCAAAACCAACAATCGAACCAACTTGGCTCACTGCGTACGTGCCGCTCTTCAACGAACCACTTTCACGCCGACATGGGTCGCCGTAGTTGCGGGACTGCGTAGGTACCGCTGGTGGAAGAAAGTCGTTGACGCCGGCTTGAAGCACTGGGTGTGTGCCATTCGGGTCTGTGCCGGTGTTCAATGAACGTCTTTTATGCATCTTGGGTGACAAGGTATGTGCCGTTGGGTGTGGGCGCCTCTTCAATGAACCTCTCGCCAACTTTAGTCACCGAGTATTTGGCACTGAGTGGGCGGCAAGCGACGGAACAATTCTCAGCGTTCGCTCGGCGCGCTACGCATTTCGGAGCCCTCGCGCAGAATTCGCGGTGGCGGCGGTACGTCGACTTTCAAAGACTTGGCTTTCATAATAAGGAAACGCTTCCATGTTTGTTCGTCCTACTGAACTTTTAAAATTAAAATTATGGAATTTTACGTGCCAAAACCACGATCTGATTACGAGGCACGCCGTAGTGGGGGACTCCGGAAATTTGGACCACCTGGGGTTCTTTAACGTGCACCTAAATCTAAGTACACGGGTGTTTTCGCATTTCGCCCCATCGAAATGCGGCCGCCGTGGCCGGGATTCGATCCCGCGACCTCGTGCTTAGCAGCCCAACACCATAGCCACTAAGCAACCACGGCGGGTGAATAAACTTTTGCCGAAGACAGCATGCACTCAGGAAGTGCTTTGTAAACAGGAGGCGGTGCTGTAAGCGTAAGTAACCAAACGCTATTGGTACAGGCAGATAACTATCAAATATAACGTCTGGGCGACTCTTCTATGCTGCCAGCGTACTGCGTCAGTCTTCTCAGGTTTTTGTGACATTCAATTCAAGTCAGGTTATTTTCATGTTCCAACAGCGTTTCATTGTGGCACGATGGGACCTGAATTTCAGATTTGCGAGAGGTTATTTTAGTGGCTTGAAACAAAAAATAAAAAAGTCTATTTGAGCCAGTCGGGTCATCGGAATCACGTAGACATGCGCCGTCATAAGACAGGTATTAAGGCGCGCATATAAACGCGTAACGTTAGCAATTAAATACTTGTTCAAGTTTATGACAGCTTTCCTATGTGTGTGATAGTAAGCATCTTATGCTATAGCAGGTAATATGGGCTGTATGTTTTTGTTCACTAATGTAGTCGTTGTTTTGTTATAACTGTTATACCGAGAAGGTAAGCAGATCCTGTTTTAGGATTGAAGCATACTTGTGGCGATGCGGTTCGTCATGGTGCAACGCGTTAAGTTCAAAATCTTCCCGTCCAAACCAATCAGGCTAAATATAATATCACCAGTCAACAACTGTACCATTCTCATTAGTTTCGTCATACGGGACTACCGTCGCATTAAATCAACGTACGACCTAACCCCTCTCGCTCAAAGTTTGTCTTCGCTTACCCACCAACTTCCCACAACTATTCTACAAAATTTATTTCGGCTAGGGTGGGGGTAGTAATACTTTTTCTTCGTTTAGCTTACGTCGCACGCTGCGATTTCACATAGTAATCAAGCTAGCTTCTATTTCCCGTTAAGCTGGCCGCCCGCATAACTTAGCTGCATAGGAACAGAGTAGTCGTAGTGAAATGAAAAAGGCGACGCTTGGGATGTTATTAGCATTGCCGTTGTCTCACCAGCTTCATGGTTATAGCATGTTGAGCTTTCAAGTTTGCAGGCTAAGCCACCAGCAAAGATTACTGCAATCAATTGCCTCTCACTATTTTGTCACTTAGAATGACGAAATATCAGCCAACTGCGAATGTGAACGTTTCACAACTCATCAAAATGAAGTTCTTCAGGACCTTCAAGCGCAATTTTTTTTCTTTCCCGTCCATCACCAGAGAATAAAAAGCAGCGGTTGAACTGTTTCTCTGCGCCTTGGTGTTTGGATGACTCACCCTCTTTCAGGGGTAAACTTGACCTGTTAGGCAAGTTCATCGCTCGCTTAGTGTGTTAGGAGCCAAAGCGTTCCAGAGCATTCTTCTACTTCTGCTTAAACGAGCTGTATTTGCAGAAAACGCGCCCCTTCTATTTTGCTCGGAAGAAATCATAGTGCAACGCTTAACTGTCGAGACGCTGCCTGACCACCGACGGCTTATAGTTGAGCGGTCTTGCAGCGTTAGTTTGGTGAGAAACGCAGAAGTTTTCTTGCGCAATTAAGAAAACCAAAGTCTAGCTTGGTTTCTCGTCGCTTCCTGACTGAAATTGGTTGCCCGGAGAGTGGCACTGGATCAAGAGAGCGTTAGGACGTAGTTGACGAGAGAGACTGAGCAGACGATAAGTGGCGCACGTTGTTGCAGAAGTAAACGACAGACGGTTTATATTTAAGTGCTCTTGCGACGTTCGTTTGGTTTAGGCTTCCAAAGAAAAAAGAGGGGAGAAAAAATTATTCATCCGGGGCGGAATTCACCAAGCTGCGCTGTTCGTACGCAATTTCTTAGCCAAAAAGTTCTTACGCTGATAAACTTACGGCGTCGTATGGGAGCGAGGATTAAGCAAAGCTTGATTAAACAACAAGAAACGATAGAAGTGCAGTCGAATGATAGCATGATCCGTATCATGCATATGTATATGAGGCTATATTCTTACTGCGAATCACTGCACATTCCTATTCGACAGCTTCCATTTCCGGGGGTCTGCTACAGCGCCGACAAGCTCAACCGCGCTCGCCCGTTCACCGCACCACCATCAAAAGAATTGCAGTGAAAGTGTTACGCATTGTTCTGACATTTCTGCGAGAGACAAGGCGGATGGACACGTGGTGACAGATTTGGCGCTGAAAGAGACGCTCAGTCGGAGCAATTGCCGGCCAGGTCTGCAAGCTCACCCTGCCTGTATACACCACCACCACCCTATTACAAAGCTACTAGATGTCTTTATTTCGATACTAATCACGCAAATGAAATAAAAATCTCCATAATATACAGTTTGTATGGCGTCAAGGCATGGGGCACTGTACAGCCGTAAGTTCACCGGGACGGTATGTGCGCGGCACACTGTAGCGAATGCGGTTCTAATGTCCCGCATAGGCTTAATATCAGCTTGATCGGCAGCCCGTACCGTCTAAGGGGCTGATCGACGACGTCGTCAAGCGCCAACCAACGACGAAACAGGCGCTCCCTTCGCATAAGATCACTGTCGAGGGCACAATGAGGTATTGAAGCAAACCTAAAAAGAAATGCAGAAATAATCCGTAGCTATCGACACTCCCAAATTATGACAGAAAACTTCACTACGTAATATCCACACCTGTAAGTTTCGCTGCCTATCACACTTTGACATCGTATCAGTGTTCATCGCTTCTTCTTGGCTTCTCCTCAGCTGATTAAACACGATGATACCTTGCACCAGGTCAAGAGTTTGTTCTTGCAGGTTCAGACGGCTTCATCCCGACAGACGCGAAATGCACAAAGGGGCGTACACATCATTGTTGGAGACCAGTGATAATCATAGGTTGCTGATGTCAGGGCCTGGAGCCCTTAACTACACTATCTGCCATAGCCCAGGCGGCACTTCAACGAAGTAAAGGCTAATCAGTCAACGTCACCACGATGCTCCATGCCCACGTTGCCATAAATTTACCAGCCTTACACTCAAAGCCATGTCAGAATTCTGCAAAGCACCGGGCTCGAAGCACATAGCGGTTCAATATTTTAGCTGGTTTCGGATCAAATCGCTTCAACCCGTCGATCTTGCGACACTGACGCACTTTGTTCAGAGCAGTCACTGCACATATACGAGTAGTACGATGCCAATAATCCGGAAACATGCTAATGCGGCCTCACCGTACGAAGCAAACTGCGGCTCAAGAGCTACAGTCCATTAAAATTCCGCACGAATTTTGTGCGTTCTAAAACGTCATCAGCGTACTTTTATGTTCAGTGCAGGACGAAGGCCTCTCCCAGCGATCTCTAATTATCCATGACCCGCGCTAGCTGATTTCAAGTTATGCCTGCAAATTTCTGGATTTCATTACGTCACCTAATTTTCCGCCATGCTCGACAGCGCTTCCTTTCCCCTAGCACCACATTGTATTTCTAATGGACCACCGATTATATGCCCTACGAATTACGTGGCTTAGCTAGCTCCTATGTTTTCTACTTAGCATCAACTACCGCTACCGCCATTTGCTCTCTGATCCACACCACTCTCTTCCTCTCTCTTAGCGTTAGGCATAACATCGTTCGTTCCATCGCTTGTTTGAGCGGTCCTTAACTTATTCTTATGCTTCATTGTTAACCTAGAAGTTTCAGCCCCATATGATCGCACATGAATATTGGAATTATTGTACTCTTTTCTTTTCAACGACAGCGGTGACCTGTTGGTCACGATTTGGGAATGCCAACCGTATGCACTCCGACCCATTTTCATCTTTCTGTAAATTTCCGTCTAACGATTAGGGTTCCCTGTGAGTAACTGACCAAGATAATCTTGCTCATGTACATACTCTAGAGATTGAAGGTCGATCATAAATTCTTGTTCGCTTAAAAGGCTATTCAACATTACCTTTGTCAACCTACTGTTACACTTTTTCGGTTGAGGTCGTCAATCAGTTGTTGCAATGTGTCCATAGCGTTGCTGAACAGGACAATGTCATCGGCAAGCTAAAATTTGTTGAGATATTCACCATTGATCATCGCCCTTGATTGTTCCCTGTCTGATAGCTTGAATACTTCTTCTAAGCATGCTATTATTATAACTGGAGAGATTGTGTCTCCTTGCCTGACTGTTTTCTCGATAAGTATTTTTTCAGTTGTCTTGTGGCTAATTAAAACATGTGAAGCCAGAACTATCACTGACGCCGAGTCGAAGCCTGGGAAGTTGCGGATACGTGCGCAGTGGCTGAACGCAAATATGGAACTTACTGATAAATGAAATAATTATTGAGTTGTCAGCCTTATGCTTCAAGCTTCACGGCCTTGATGTGAAGCTCGTTCAGTCCTTCAGTACAATCTATATACGGTATGCACTTACACCGCTAAAACATACAAATGTCCCAAACGCATAGAATTAAGTGATCGAACTGTGCGCCACCGGGAGAGCACACAAGGCCGCATAATTCGAGCGACGTCAATGCCGATCATGCAGGTACGACGCGTTTTAGTGACCGCGCTTAGCGTCGGGCACGCTCCGCATCCTTCACTTCGTGATACCGGGCACTGTGGCCGGCTTTTTTTTTTGGGACGTCACGCTGACCTGAACACTACGCAGAAGGCACGGAGCACCATAAGGCTGTTGCCGGCTGGCCGGAAATTCTTGCGGTGGATTCACAAACGCCTGTGAAGAGTTTCTTAGGCGAGAGTAAGTGAGAGGAGGAAACTGCAGAAAGAACACAACACGAAGCGACTGAAAGGCGTGAGTGACGTCATGGGGTTTAGAATAAATATCTTCAGCCAACCATAAGACGACGATGGCTGTCGTGAGCTGTCGCTTTTCTTTGTCGTCTGTCTTCACATGGCCTGTTGCCTAATACTGGCTTTGTCTTTGCAAAACAAAACATTAGTGGTGTCTTTATGAGCGTTATGCTGCGCATTTTTTTACGAAAAACGAAGTGTCTCCAGTAATACTCGTCAGTGTGGTTATATAAATATAAATCTGTGCGTGCGTGCGTGTGTGTGTGAGTTTTGACTCATGCGATAATTTTTCAATCGCTCTTGTTCAAGCAGTCCACGTGAGTTTTGTATCAATAGTGGTACGAGATTTTTTTCTCCATTTATTTTTTAAGTCATCGTATTGACGTCCCGCTTCATAACATAGATAGGATTGCCATCCGTCGTACGCATACGTTGGTTCACACCATAGGCCATATAGTGTGCAACACCATGGGCACGGACACCACGTTGCTTCAATTAATTAAATTACTGGGTTTTACGTGCCAAAACCACGATCTCATTATGAGGCACGCCGTAGTGGGGGTCTCCGGATAATTTGGATCACCCGGCGTTCTTTAACGTGCCCCTTAATCTAAGTACACGGGTGTTTTCACATTTAACTCCCACCGAAATGCGGCCGCCGTGGCCGGCATTCAATCCCGCGACCTTGTGCTTAGCCGCCCAACAACATAGCCACTAAGCAACCACGGCGGGTTACGTCGCTTCAACTTCGTGCTGAAATAAAACTATAGAAGGCTGAGGCTAACAGCACAGAAGATGACAGTGAATTGTGCAATAGCAACCCATTTTGATAATTTTTGAAATCAAATTTGAAAAAAAAAACAGAAGTGCTCAAAATACATAAATGACAAATTTGACAGTTCCGAGGGACGGACACTGTGTGTCCGTCCCTGGGAACCGCGGGAACCCTAACACCCCACAGAGTGTTATGGCGAGTACGAAAATTCAGGCTCCTGCGCGCATACAGAAACACAGCCTATCAAACATTAAGCAGAAATTCGCCGCACTGCATTAATATTACTGCCTTCCAATGCAGCGCACGCTCAATACAATTATGCGCTGAAACAGATGAATGCACTTTGAGGTCATAAATCAGAGCGTGCCACCAAGATGTAAGCGCGCGCCATCCTCGGCTATCACCTGTAGCCTCTGGCCAATCAGCCGCAACAGCGAGTTCCAACGCTTACCTGCGTCAGCTCGAGCGGCGCAGCTAGGCATATTGATGTTCGTAAGACTGCTACCCCCCCCCCCCAACTCAGAAATATCTTCGTAAGTCTTCATCTGCGATGGCTGTTTAGGCTTTGTGACTGGACTTATGTTTACTATTGACGGAAGAACTGAAGTTCGCACCTGTGCTATCCTTACATATACGCATTTTTTCGACTACACCACTCGTCTTTTCTGCGGCGGGCATCGCAAGGTTGCTGATCTTACGAACAGTTTTAACTTTGTGAACTTTTTTTCGTAAGATTTTTCTTACGCCAAAATTTGTTCCTGCGTTCATTTAGTTAATTCCGCCCCTTGTTCCTGCAATGCGCGAAGAGTTCACACTACACAACCGCGAAAAAAATTTTCTGAAATAAATGACGAAACGAGGCGGGAAACCACCTGCCCCTCAGGCCCCCTTTCTACAACCTGTGGCCATAGGTTGGCACAGGGGAAGGAGCCGGGTTTACCTGACGACGATTGGCAGCAGCCGAAGTGGTCGTCGTTGACGGTGGTGAAAGCCCGTAGAAAGTGAAGAAAAAGCCGCGAGTGGAAAAATTAAGGTTGTTCACCAGCTTCGAGAAAAAATTTACATATGTAGTCCGAAACTTAGAATTATATGTTTAGCGTGTAAAGCTTAGGTAGTATGAAAGTTTAAAATGATGAAATTGCTAAAAATGTAAAAAAAATTATGTAAACCAAAATGGGCCAAAATATGCATGTTGCACCAACAGTCATAACTACAGAATGGTAGGTGCGATTCAAACGCAACTTGGCAAGTATGTAATGAGGGCAATAACCTGTGCATCTAAACACCACAATCACCACATCTCTAAGCTAAGAGGCGTTATCATAAAAAGACTCATAATGTTGATATCCGGCAGGTTTGTTTTTCACACAATTGACCACAGTGTAAAAAGTCGCTGCTCGTTTTCAGTCATTCTGCATGAATGCACAGTTCCGCATATAAACAAATAGCACACAACGTTTTATGCGAAAATAATTATTAGAAGGAAAGTTATCACTATTTGCGTAACTGTAGGATGAAAAAAAATCATGTTTTGAGAAAAGTGGCTTTAAAGATTGGAACCGAATGTCCATGTAGTAAAAAAAGATTCAATATACCTAAAATGCACCAGGCTCACAGCTTGGGCCCTCCTTGGAAGCGGCACGATCTCCTTTTGAGCGAGATGAAGCACGCATTCTTTTTCTTGCCCGTTTTGCGTCTCCAGCTGACTCACGTGCGGGTCCACGATTGGCATGTTGATTCCCTAAGAACTTGCGTTGACGCTTCCTTTTCGTCCTGTACTTTGCCATATTTCACGGAGTAGTATAACTTTCCCCTAGAAGGACTCGAACTAAATCCGCGAGCTCGAAATGGAGTACGAAAAGCACAGATGGCACAGACAACCCAACGCAAACGCGCGCAACGTAAACATAGTGCCGCAGCGCCCACAGCCCTCTAGTTCTTTTTCTACTCGTTAAAGTTTTCAAGACTTCGTCTGTATTGCGGGACCCGTCGAAGAAATTGCCCGTGAACCCACCACCAATTCATGCTGCGTCCTTTCCGCTGACACGCTTATCCTGCTACTCATGAATTTGCATCGAGTTGACGTCCGCTGCTAGCGTCACCAAGCTGCGATTCTTCCAGCCAGCACCGCCGTGGTCATCAACGCCCCCCTTGCTCACTTTGGCAGCAGCGGCGGCAGAAAGCGCACGCATCAAAACGCTCTTTTTCTACTCGTTACAGGTTGGTCTTTTTAACTTGTCCTAGTCCTCTCAGCCGTACTTTAATCTGCTGCCGCTCCCTGCCAAAGAGCTGCTTGTTTGACTGTTGTAGTGGTGTCCGTTTTTGAGCTTGAAAATGTCGGTATCTGATAAGACATGCCCTAAGTGCATGAAAACTGTGTCTGACAGCAGCCTTCTCATGAAATGCTCGGTATGCGATAAATCGTATCACCTGGGCAAATGTTCAGGTGTTACGGAAGCGGCGGCTAAGAATAAGACAGAAGCATTCTTTTCCATGTGGAATTGTCCTCAGTGTTACTCATCCCGTTTGAGAGGCTCAGGCAACGACCGAACAGACGGTGACATTTATGCAGTGCTAATTGCTATCCAAGCTAAACTAGAGAAAACTGGGAAAGCCTCCCAGAGAAAGTAGACAACATTGAGAAGTCGATTACGTTGATGTCGGACAAGTATTATGAGGTGTTGAATGTCATGTCGCGACATGACGCAGAACTGAAAGAGCTGCGGAAACGCGTTGTGGCTGTTGAATCCCGCAGTGACACTGAGGAAGTTGAGGTCCTGAAAAGGACTTTTAATGACTTGGAGTATAGAAGCGGCATTCAAAATATACTTATTCATGGCGTCACAGAATCCCGAAATGAGCACTTGATTTGCAAAGTCAATGAGGTTGCCCAGTCTGTTGGCCTACCCGACCAACTTCCAAGTGATGTTTCCGCTATGCACAGACTTCCCTGTATGCCAAACAAAACCCCAGGTATCATAGTACGCTTTGTTTGCCAGGATATGCCAGATATTTGGCTGCAGAAAAATAAGGACCTAAGAAAACTAAAATCTAAAGTAGCAGTAACAGAAAACCTGACTCTGTTAAACCGGCAGCTAATGCAAACTGCCAAAAATGGGCGGAGCGTTCAGGACATCAGTATGTGTGGTGTCGAAATGGCAAGGTTCTAGTGAGAAAGAAAACTGGAGAAACTGCCCATCTGATTCAAAGCAATGAGGACTTGAGAACACTAGCCGAGTAAAGTGCTCCCTTTAGAAATGGCTTGTAAAAGTATGACTGGGATAAACTTCATGCCTGACGACATAAACAAGCTAGTGGCTGGTGGTTCTGACTGCTTATCTTTACTGAATATAAATGCCCAGTCAATCCGTGGAAAACTTGATGTTTTTCACGTGTTTCTACAAAAATTCACATTTGACTTCACGGGAACTATGTTAACAGAAACGTGGATTTCTAATCATTCTGAGTGTTTTAGTTTGCCTGGTTATAGTTCATTTTTTCTCAATCATGTAAATAGACGCTGAGGTGGTGTGTGTTTGTTTGTTCGCAACAGTTTGCACTGCGAATATGTTGATCTATTCAGTGTTCTTACTCCTGATTATGAGGGGTTGTGTTTGTCAAATAGCAAATTCCTATTTATTGTGGTGTATCGTCCGCCGCAAGGTTGTGTCCAGTCATTTTTCCATTATTTAGAGGAAATTTTTCAGTTTGCGAACGTTAATAATTACCATGTACTACTCAGTGGTGATTTTAATATCGATAATAAGGAGCCGTCAAATAGAACTAATGAATTATTTGTTCTTCTTGAATTGTATCTTTTGACTAATGTAGTGAATGTTCCCACCCGTGTAACACCTACATCAGAAACAATTCTTGATCTTCTGATCACTAATATGGCAACTGAAGTTTTGTCCACCTGTGTTTTAAACTATGCATTAAGTGACCACCTTCTTATGTTTTGGTGTGTCAAGTTCCTGCTTTAAACACATACTGCAAAAAAAACACCCTTTATGACGACACAGCTTGTCAACTGTGAATCACTTGGGTCATTTAGGGCTGCCATCATAGATAAAAACTGGGAGCCAGTACTCGAGCAAACAGAAGTAGGTGAGGCGTTTAACACATTCCTTGAGATTATTCATTTCTGTATATCGAGATAAGATTCCCTACAAATGTGTCAAACCTCCGAAAAAAGCTCGGAAGCCCTGGATGACACCGGCCATCCTTCATATGATCCCTTATAAAAATAAACTATTTCAGAAGTTTTTACAAAGCCGTGATCCAAGTCACTTTGCAGCCTTCAAAGCGTACCGCAATAATGTGAGTTCTGCCTTGAGAAAGGTTAAGGATGATAACCATATCGCTATGTTCAATGCCACAACCGATCGAAGTCAAGTCTGGGCTAAGCTTAATCGCCTACTTCATAGAACTTCGAATAAAACACCTGAAGCTCTCGAAATCGACAGAACTCAGTATAGCGGTGCTCATTTAGCCGACAAATTTAATGATTATTTTACTGCATTAGTTAACAGTTCACATGATTCTAGTGCGCTACATTATATTAGCAATCACGTGTGCGACTCCATCGTATTATTGCCTACAAGCAATGAAGAAGTACTAACAGTATTTAAGAATATGAAAAAGAGCAGGAGCGAAGATGCATTTGGCTTAAAATTGTTACCGGTTATTCATGTACTTGATGTCATATCCCCATTTCTAACTCATATATTTAATTTGTCACTTAGCTCCGGAGTTTTTCTATCAGCGATGAAAAAAGCGAAAGTTATTGTTATTTATAAAAGTGGTCCTAAAAACGTGCTCAGCAATTACAGGCCCATGTCGATCCTTCCAATCTTTTCCAAAGGGCTGGAGAGTATAATTTTTATTCGGGGGGGGGGGGCTCAACAGTTTTCTAAAAAGAAACAATGTTATATCATCTAAGCAGTTAGGCTTTAGAGAAAACTTATCAACAGAAATAGCCCTACTAAAACAGGAGGAATTAATATTACATAACATTGAACGCAAAGTACTTACCCTTGGTGTATTCGTAGACTTCTCGAAAGCCTTCCACCGGATACATCACATCACTCTGATTACGAAGCTCTCAATGTATGGTGTCCGCGACGTAACGCTTAATGTATACTTTCCAGCTACTTGACTGATCGCACTCAGTCAGTTCACCTAGGAAATTTTCGCTCCCAGTGGAAATCAATTAGCCACGGGGTCCCACAAGGAAGCATACTGGAGCCCTTACTGTTTAATATCTACATAAATGATTTGGTAGAAATAGATAATCAGGCTGATTATATCATTTTCGCTGATGACACAAGAATATTTCTTTCAGGAACGGATGCAGGTTATTTAATTCGTAAGGGTAATGATGTACTTGCAAAACTTCACGCGTGGTCCAGAAGAAATGCATTAGCAATTAACACAGTGAAATCTAAAGCCGTTATATTCAGACCAAAAAATATGCACTTTATGACTGACCTCAGCTTAACCCTTGGTGAAAACGCTATAGCAATAGTGAGTACCGTGAAAACACTAGGTGTTTACTTTAATGAATTCATGTTGTGGAACAATCATGTTGATTTCATAACCACCAAACTAGCTCGAGTTGTAGGACTATTAAAAAAACTTCAACAGACATTACCAACTAAAGTAAAGATGATAATATACCATGCTCTTTTCACATCGCATATTAACTACTGTCATTTAGTGTGGGGAACCACAACTATTACTTGTAAAAACAAACTTCTAATATTGGAGAAAGCTGAGATGAGAGCTATACTGAATGTACCTTTTACATCACATGTAAGTTCCCTATTTTCAAAATACCGTATCATGGAAGTAGAAAAAATATATGAATTCCGTATTCTTAAGTCCTATAAAATGCAGGTAAAACAAAACAATATGTTGCTTAGAGACATCGCTAACTTACATGAAAATCCCACAAATTACCCAACACGATGTCATAAACACTGGCACGTTCCACACCCGCGCACAAATTATGGATTTCAAGCACTTAGTTATGCATTACCATATATTTTAAATAAGTTTAAAATTACGCAGTAAAATACAACCACCTCTTCTTATTCTTTTAAAAGCATACGAGAACTTTTTTTTCTGATGCAATATTATATTGTTAGCGAAATTGCACTAATAACAAGTGTCTCGTATGGTTGTATTGCTACTTTTGTTGCCGCACTGTACTGCTTCATTCAGTTTTTTTTTGACGACATTGTAATTATCTGCTGTATAACCAATGTACTCTGTGTTTCCTGCCCTGCACTGCCAAACACAATAGGGATATGGGAGCTTTGTCAAGATTCTTGTCAAGAACCTATACGTTCGAAGTATCTCCAAGTATCGTTCACCATTCATGGTGTCACGTAGCACGTATGGACCAATGAATCTCGTAGACGTCATTCCTCACCAGACTGTTACCTTTGGCAGTTATTGCATTTTAGCTACGGTTACATTTGGATTGGACTCTGACCAATAGTGACAATTGTGCCGGTTCACAAAACCTCCCATGTGAAATACCGCTTCATCCGACCTCCGGATATTGTCGTACAGATCGGGATAATCTGCTCCCCAACCAAGCATAATCTCGCGAAATTCCAAACGCCTGTCACAGTCCTTATCAAACGGTTTATGAACGTAATGTGGCTTCCAAGGTCGAAAATGTAACTCACTTTTTAAAATGGTCATCACCTTGTGACTTGACAATCCCGATTCCCTAGGGAAGCAGCATGTCGTGTGGACATCGAAGGGCTACGTGCAAACATGTGCTTAACAACATTCACATCGTCTTCCGATTTTGAAGAGGATGGTCTTACAGATCGACTTGAATCTTCCATAGTACCTGTTGTCATTAATTTATTATGACAGTTTTTATTGTCTTAGGGTTAAGCGTTGCATTCCTACCACGTTCTTGCCTCCACTATCTCTGCACTTGCACCATTGACCTCCAAACTTCCCACCGGGCGACAATCTTACCTCTGTCCTCTACGCTGAGTACACTGGCAATTTTGTGGTTTTTACTCCCTCAGCCTCTGAAATCATAAATTGTAAACATCATATTAGTCAACAGTATTACAAAACAACCTCTGATCTCATAAATGGTAAACATCATATTTAACTAATATGATGTTTACCATTTATGAGATAATACATTAATAATACATTAATACACGCCAGTTAGAGCTGATGCTAGTTTCTAGGGGAATCTAAATTAAAAATAGCTATTGACTTTACAACCACGCTCTATACACAGAGTGTCCCAACTATCACGCACCAATATTTAAACATATGCAAAAATAGCTGTACAGAACCAAGATAATGTTGTTTACCATCGCTTCGAGATGCCGGGATTATTTTTGGCATTCCGCCTCATTCGATAATTAGTCTTAATTATTAATCAACTTCTAAAATATTATAATTAGATGAAAGGCGTCAATGAGAAAATTGTAGGGCACCTTGATAAGCTCCCGATACACTGTTCTGTTGCTCAACACGCGCTACATAAGTGTTTTCCCCAGCCGGAATGAAGCCCGCGAATAAGTGCCTCGAGCGGCCAGTCGCGCGGCAATTTTGCGTGTACTGGTTGCGTGTATTGGCTGAATTGTGGCTGCGAGGTGAATTTCAGGTCGAATTGCTGCGGCGCGCTTCGTCGTCCATGGATTAGCGCATTCAGTGACGCTCTACCCGAGTACAAACAACTCAGGTGGAGGGGGGGGGGGGCGAATACCGGCGCTCGCGCTGCCAGATCCGCATTTAACAGTCGCACCCACTGGCAATACACGCACTATATGGCAGCAATGTTCGCAGTTTTCTTTTAATAGGTTGTCATAGGCCGCAGTTGTGTATCGCGCCGTGCCGGAACTGATGCGGCTTTGTACGATGAGCCGCAAAAAACACGTGAATGCACTGGTGCCGATAGTAGTGTAGGAGCACTCGCACGAAGAATGCCCGTAGGCAGGTTATCAACTGGCTCATGCAAGGAATAAGACGGCAGATCACTGCATTAGCAGGCCGCCGTTTCGATAGGAATGCTTGATCTGTCTCGGCGCCGCAATAGAATTACTCCGTTGCCCATGCGCATTGCACTGGTCTGTAAAACAATGCCTTTGACAATGCGCGGCATGGTTAACGAAAAAAAAGAAAAAAAAAAGCTACGAAGGCAACTGGCGTCAATCTAAAAAAGCCGACGAGGCGAGCGACAGATCACAATTCAGCGATGTTTACACACTGACTGCACTCGAGGAGCGATTCAGGGTAGCTGCGGGGCTACCTTGAGATTCTGAAGTAAAACACTCGCGCTTTCCTTCCATCAAGGCGATTTGTGAAATGAAAAACCGCCCTCGAGGAGCATTTTGAGTGGAATGTCGAGTCGAGGTGCGTTTGTGAACACGGGGATGGAGTATGTGCCATATTGAGTGTGCGGCAAGCGAGGTAACAATTATGGGCGTTCCCAGGAACCGGTGCACCATGCACGCTTCTCGTCTGGGAGACCACACGGGAACTTCTTGGCAGTGCCACCAAATGACGTATAGCATGTGCAGAAAGGAGCGCGAGGCAGGAGCCCGGTTGACGCATGACGCGTTTCACAGCGTTTGCACACACCGGTGCAGGCTTCAAGGCGGCTCCGCTGGATGGCACACTCAGCGCGAAAGAGGAGTCCCGCTGCAATTCACGCCACGTAACTCGATTCGATGGCAGCAATGCGCTGTGTCGCTGTATTGATTCAAAGCTAAACGCATTACCCTCGACAGTCATCGTGAGATGGTTTCTGCAATTTTTTTTAAATTTTATTTTATTAGAGCTCACTTGGACTTAGACTCCCTGGTACATTTCAGTGAGTCGACTCACGAATCAGTTCGCCAACCGACGCCGCCAGGCACCTCGCTCCCACCCTCTGTGTCCGCCAGTGGTGCAACTAGTAGGCCGAGAGGCGGAAATCTGCGTGACACCACTTGCAAGTATTTCAGGTGCAAGTCATCCTGTATTCTCACACGTATCTTCGTATTGGGACATACACAAACAAACAAAAATTCGCAGTTTCGGTCGGAAGTCGAAGTGCCAGCGGCAGCAAAGTATTACAGAACGACACGAAGTAAAGTTCATAGCTTTATCAGCCGTATTAACTGCAGTAAATATTCGCTTACTAATTAAATTAGCAAGTATGGTGTCACGCACGCACAGGCAAGCATGAAGAGACTGGATCACACAAAACGCTGGTGTGATGAAGAGCGCGCACGAAGAGAGAACGTCATACAGCTGCCTCTTCCTTCAACGCGTCTCGGAAACTTGAGATTACGCGACATCCCATGCAGCCAGCAGCCATCTCGGCTAGCCCACTACCTTTAACAGCTAGTGTTATCGTCATTTTAACATCCGTACCTTTCGTCCTGATTCCCTCGCTCACTCTATGCTCCGTGAAACAAGAGATTGCTTAGAGCTGGCTTTGGCATGCACCTACGATCACAATTATCGCTTATTTATGCTGCAATAAAGCTCTCAGTTCAGCATTTCATACACTCACATTCGCTGTGCAAAGAGCGACAGCACCATCTTCCTGGGCGGGTCGTGGCCTTGTGGTGCGTCCCTACCGGCCCGCAAGACGGCGGCGAACCTGAGCTGATGCAATTCCTTCGGCGACATCTCTGCGGTTGCATGTACCGCGAGAGCGTGCCTCCCACTGCCTTGCCAACTTTCGCGATTTCACAGTCTGTTTGTCCACAGCCTTGGTGCCAGTGCATTAACGAGGCGAGGTACATGTAGTGCGGGCTGAACCAGCCGACGAGGCAAAGCCGGTCGACTGACTATAGAAATACCACGGCCGTTGGATAATTACACACAGGTGTGCCAGTAGGTGTGTGGTGCTCTCCAATGAACGTATTTTATGTCAACTTGGGTAACTGCATGCGACACTGGGAATGAGCCACTCAACAATGATGAAAAAGATCTCTTAACTTTCTCCTCTGCTGAGCGGAATCGAACCCACGTCGCAAAGGTTCCTCCGAGACTTGTGCAAGCACCTATGCTTTTACCCAACAGTCGTGCAAATACCATCCGTGGACCTTGCCGGTGGCGCACCCTGTCACAGCATGGAAATGAGCATCCTGGGAGGATTGATTTCGCTAATATGTTTCATCAGAGTACTGTCCCAAACAGACGCTTGGGATATGAAAGACGCCGAAGTGGAACCCTCCGCATTAATTTTATTTTTGTCATGTGTATTCAAAATGTTGGTGCCTACATGTAAGTGTAACTCTGCTACTCCTCCTGTCATAATTCATGTATGTGCCCCAAACGACGCAAAAGTATAAAACAAAAAGGTGACACAAAAAAATGTAGTGACAACAGTTAAGTTCACAGGCCACAACATTCATACTGGGACGGATTGCCAGCGAAGACGTTTTGACTTAATACATTAGCTGCATACATTATGAAATCATACACTACGCCTAGACAAGCGCCGCCGCGGTCACCGAACCGGTCATGCATCTGCCGCAACCGCTGCTGCAGCCGTGCCGGCGAGCAACCGGATTGAAAAGAAATAAAGCGCATGACGACCAACTTGCTACACTAATGCACTTTCTTATATATATGTATATATATATACATGCATATCAACATCAGCCTACGTTTATATCCACTGCAGGACGAAGGCCTCTCCCTGCGATCTCCAATTACCCCTGTCTTGCGCTAGCGTATTCTGACTTGCGCCTGCAAATTTCCTTACTTCATCACCCCACCTGGTTTTCTGCCGGCCTCGACTGCGCTTCCCTTCTCTTGGTATCCATTCTGTAACCCTAATTGTCCACCGGTTATCCATCGTACGCATTACATGGCCTGCCCAGCTCCATTTCTTCCTCTTCATGTCAACTAGAATATCGGCTATCCCCGTTTGTTCTCTGATCCACACCGCTCTCTTCCTGTCTCTTAACGTTACTCCGAAGATTTTTCGTTCCATCGCTCTTTGTGCGGTCCTTAACTTGTTCTCGAGCTTCTTTGTTAACCTCCAAGTTTCTGCCCCATATATTAGCACCGGTAGAATGCAATGATTGTACACTTTTCTTTTCAACGACAGTGTTAAGTTCCCAGTTAGGATTTGGCAATGCCTGCCGTATGCACTCCAACCCAATTTTAATCTTCTGTAAATTTCTTTCTCATGATCAGGGTCCTCTGTGAGGAGTAATTGACCTATATAAACGTACTCCTTTACAGACTCTAGAGGCTGACTGGCAATCCTGAATTCCTGTTCCCTTGCCAGGCTATTGAACATTATCTTTGTCTTCTGCATATTCATCTTCAACCCAAGTCTTACACTTTCTCGGTTAAGGTCCTCAATCATGTGTTGTAATTCGTCTCCATTGTTGCTGAATAGGACAATATATATATATATATATATATATATATATATATATATATATATATATATATATATATATATATACAGTGAAGTAGACGCGCGTATGAAGCGGTTTATTGACGTTTCGGCCGGGGTCCGGCCTTCATCAGAATGTTGATGAAGGCCGGACCCCGGCCGGACCCCGATTCTGATGAAGGCCGGACCCCGGCCGAAACGTCAATAAACCGCTTCATACGCGCGTCTACTTCACGGTGAATATTTACCCGGACCCAGAATCGCTTTTTTCTGGTATATATATATATATATATATATATATATATATATATATATAGATATATATATATATATTGTAGCGAAGAAGAGACGCTAGTGGGTTCAGCGCTACTGGATCAAAACGCTAGTGGGTCGAGCGCTCTTGATCGGCAACGGCTCTCGTGCTTGAAAGCTGTTACTGCGCTTACCGTTGACGTTGCGCTGCTCCAAGCTCTGCCGAATAAGCACCTTTAGAATTGGTGGATTGTGCTGGGTAACCTCAGTATATCATCTTGGAACTCCGATCCCGTACCCTACCATCTACCATGCCCCAAGACGCCTCCGAGCAAACGCCTCATGCCGCACCCACTGCGTGTCCCGGGGTACCTCGTCACCCCGACCCTCCTATCTACACAGGAGCGGACGACACTGACGTGGACGAATGGCTCACGGCGTATGACAGGGTAAGCGCCCATAACAAGTGGGACGAAGCGGACAAACTGCGCCATGTTCTGTTCTACCTCGCTGGTGTGGCCAGCCTGTGGTATAACAACCATGAAGCAGAGTTCCAGACATGGTCCGAATTTAAGATTTCCTTCGCCGATGTATTTGGTCGCCCTGCTGTTCGCAAGATGCGTGCCGAGCAGCGTTTGCGAGAACGAGCTCAACAGCCAGGTGAAACATTCACTAGCTACATTGAAGATGTCCTGGACCTATGCCGGAAAGTCAATTCGACTATGGCGGAGTCTGATCGACTCCAAAACATCCTGAAGGGCATTGAGGACGACGCCTTTAACATGTTGCTGGCCAAAAATCCTCGCTCTGTGGCCAAAATTATCCTGCTGTGCCAGAGCTATGAAGAACTCCGCAGGCAGCGATCACTTACCCGTCGATCTCTACGTGACGAAGACCTCGCTGGTTTGGCTGCCATGTCCTACCAGACAGCTTTGCTCG